>NW_007733554.1:7444-25023 GCF_000696425.1 Galeopterus variegatus
CAAGATGAAAATAATTTAACCATTTTTTAGAGAGGAATAAAAATTGGGTGTTCTGCCTTCAAAAAAAAAAAAGAAATAAGAGGTTTTTATAGGAAGAAAACTAGAATTCAAAATTGATGTCATATTTTTTCTGGTTAATTTCGCAGCAGACAGAAATCACACACACAAAAATAAGTTAGCATGTGAAGCCATCTTTGATCAGATATTTTGCATGTTTTCTTGTATTTCTGGGTTTTGCTCAAGGGTGAAATGCTCAATGTTTAGAGGAATGGCCACAGACAACTCAGTTAATCAGTTATAAATGATAGAACAACATATTCCACAATAAATGTTTTCTAAAGTGTACAAAATCACAAAATCCAGTAAATGAATGAGTACAGCAAGGACCAGAATAAGACTGATGTGCTACAGAGTAAGAGTATGCAACGTTTTAATATTACCTTGTAATTCTAGTCTTATTATTACTAAAATAAATTCAAAATAGAAATACATCTTTTTCAAGGTGAAAATTCTAGAGACCATCTTTGAAGAAGCTGAGGGTAAACCTGGTTACACTGTACAGTTTTTATAACGGTTGACTTAGAAAACTTGCTTTGCAGCACTCCTTCTAGAGTTCATTTCCCCGTTGTAAACGTAAGGAACGCGAGACCATGGTCTTCCTCGTTAAAGACTGGAATTCCTTTCTTCAGAAATTACAAATTTATCTTTAATCACTTGAAGGCCTTTCTCATATATTTCATTGTTTTTATATTTTGGCATTAGTCTTTGTTCTTCATGTAATATTTTTATTTATCAATTTCTGGAGATGAGAAGCTTAAGAGAATCTGCTGTCAGATATCTCATACTGAGTGACCTCTTTGTTCAGATTTTATGCAAGACTAATAATATCTTATGGAGGTTTGGGTATTTTTTTTTTTTTACTGTAAAACCTCTAAACTTTGATATTTCACACACTAGTCTAAAGCCCTCCATGTGGGTAGCTAGGTATCTAAATATAGGCTCTATACTGAGTAAATCAAAAATAAAAAATGTTAATTAAATATGACATAATCAAAGATGTATGTCTATCTGTTGAATATTTAAATAATTCATAATTAGAAATGAAATAAAAATGCAGAGCAATCATAACAATTATTAAGAAAACTTAGTAATCAATTATTCCCAGAAAGATTTATATATACATGGGTCTGCCTCAAAGCCCTAAAATAGAAAAGACAAGCTGACATGTACTGGCAATAAAGATGATAAAGACAGTAAAAAAAATAAAATCAACTCATAGTTACAGTACTTTTCTTGGTTACATACTGAATATGACGATATAATGATAAAACTGATTTTTAAGCATAAGAAATTTGATAAATAAAAATATGTGTTGTCCTCTTCAAACTTGGAATTATGTATACTTATACCAGTGATACTGCCATAGTTCAAGGTGTGTTAGGCACCCCACTTTTCAAGCTGACTTTAGGCATGGGTGTGTACACACACACACACACACACACACACACACACATACACAGAGTCATGCACACAAACACACATAGAGCTAACCCATTAGTCTATAGGGTTACCTTCCTTTTGTCTAAAAAAACTTATGAGCCAGCTTGACTATCCAGCTTAGGACCTGAAGACAAGTCCAATTTAATTTTCTAAATATCTAATCCACCCTCAAAAAATGAACATTTACCACTATTTCAAATGTTTTAGGAAGGCAATTGCAAAAGAAAAACTCAAAAGTGTTTTTAAGTTTGGAAACAGATTTTTGGATTACACATAGAAGCCTCCCAAAGTCCTACGTTAATGAAGGTATGCTTATTTCTACTCAGAGGTTCAGGAAAGTCTGTGAGCTTGTTTTTGAAATCAGTTACAAGGAATACACATAGAAGCCTCCCAAAGTCCTACGTTAATGAAGGTATGCTTATTTCTACTCAGAGGTTCAGGCAAGTCTGTGAACTTGTTTTTGAAATCAGTTACAAGGAATCCATATTAAGAGTTGTTAAAGGCTTCCAAGTCTTCATGATAGAGTAGGGTGGGGAATAGCTCTAGGGATCTTTTTTATGACAAGTTAGCACCAAGGAATCCACCGCCTATGGGTAAAATGAGATACACTGAAATTTTTAATACACAAGCAATACTAAGCCTAATTACTTGGCATGCGTGGCTGTATAAAAGAGAATAAAAGGGAAAAGGGGTTTCAGCAATCAAAGGAGGTTTGTATGCACAGCTTTTACTGCATCCCTCAGCCAGATAGTGTATGCTGTGAACTCTGCAAATCTTGTTTATTACACATTGTGTAGGGAAGAAGCCAAGATTGTGAGGTTTCATCATGTTTGTGTCCTTGGTCACTGTATTAGTCTGCTCCAGCTGACGTAACAAAATACCACAAACTGGATGGCTTAAACAACCGAAATTTCTTTTCACACAGTTCTGGAAGTTAGACGTCCAAGAACAAGGGATCATCATAGCAGGTTTCTGGTAAAGCTCCTCCTTCTGGTTTGTCTGCCTTCTCCCTGTATCCTCCAATGGCTTCTTCTCTGAGCACAAGGAGAGAGAAAGTTCTCTGCTGTCTCTTCCTCTTCTTATGAGGACATCAGTGCTATCGGATTAGGGCCACCCCCATGGCCTCATTTCACCTTAATTACCTCTCTAAAGGTCCTATACACTCATACTGGGGGTTAGGGCTTCAACATATGAAAAGGGGGCTGGGGGGCACATAATTCAATCCATAAAAGTTACCACTGTTACCTTGTGGAACTCTCCAATGAGGCAGAAGTAGAACACAAAATTTTAGTTTATGTTTATTCAATCAGATTTGCTAAATTCTAAAGTTTCAAGATATTTACTGCACTACACACTTCCTTAGATCAGGGACCCTTTGGCCTCGAAGACTTTGGAGGTAAGGGCCTCTGGACACCCTCCATGGCAGACCCTCTGGCAGCTCACATGATTGATCTCCAAGTATCTATATCACATATATTTGCTACATTAACTACCCTAAGCTCAGTGGAGAATCCTGGATTCACAGCACTGCAGATCTATCTCATAATTTCAGAAGAGGCTCCAGAGTACCTGGCAAAATAGGCACTAAGAAAACACTTGCTGAATTTGTCAGTAGATCAGGCTTTAATTTTCCATGGAACATTCTATGAACACACCTCAGGATGTGTCTACATTTTCACGCACCTATCCTATTATGACAGCTCAGTTTCCAGAGAAATTAATTTTACTGAAAACACGCTGCCTATGTGTCAGTCAGAATTCATTGTGTTGCATATAAAAGAAAATGTAGGAAAATCAAGGGAGAGAAGAATTCATTCTCCCTCAATCATCAAAGAAAAGTCCTGGGCTCGACTGCAGTTGGGACATCATGTTCCTGTTCCCCTACCAATCACTTGACTGGGAAGTGCCACATGCTTGAGCCAATCAGGGCCCACCCCTGACGTTAACGTGGTAACAGTGCCACCCAACTGAGCACTAAGGGCCCGGGAAGGACAGCTCTCATGTGGAAATGTTGGCGCTGATGAAAAGGAAACCAAGCTGGAAATGAGTAGACAACAAAGAAGTGTTTAATTTATCAAGAAAATGTTTATCTGATAGTTTCTTCTTCCATGTGGCTGTATTCTCAACAATGCATAGGATGTCTAGGCTTTTTAAAAATTGAAACATAATTATTAATTATACATATTTGTGGGGTACAGAGTTGAATATCAATACCTATATATGTGATGATCACATCAGGATAATTAGTATATTCATCGTTACAAAATGTAATCATCCTTAACAATTTCTCAATATCCCCCCACTTCCCACCTCTAGTAACTGCAGTTCTATCCTCTCCTTTTGATACTTCAGCATAACTTTCAAAAGAAACGTCCTTACTGTTCTCCATAACAGCTGTACTAATTTATGTCCCACCAACAGTGTAGAAGTGTCCTTCTTTCTCCACATCTTCTCCAGCATTTGTTATTCTCTGACTTTTCAATAATGGCCAGTCTAACTGGGGTGAAATGATACCTCAATGTGGCTTTGATTTGCATTTTTCTGATGCTTAGTGTTCTTGAGCATTTTTTTCATGTGCCACTTGGCCATTAGTATGTCTTCCTTTGAGAAATATCAATTCATCTTGTTTACCCATTTTTAATTGAATTATTTGTTTTTTTATGGTTAAGTTATTTGAGTTCCTTGTATATTCTGGATATTAATCCCTTGTCGGATGTATAGTTTGTGGAAATTTTCTGTCAGTTGTCTTTTCCCTCTGTTGATTGTTTGCTGTGCAGAAGGTTTTTAGTTTAATATAATCCCATTTGTTTATTTTTTCTTTTGTTGCCTGTGCTTTTGAGTCTTATTTATAAAGTCTTTGTCCAGTCCTACATCCTGAAGTGTTTCTCCTATGTTTTCTTTTAGAAGTTTTATAGTTTCAGGTCTTATATTTAAGTCTTTAATTCATTTTGAGTTGATTTTGGTACATGGCAAGAGGTACAGGTCTAGTTTCATTGTTCTTCACATGGGCATTCAGTTTTCCCAGTACCATCTATTGAAGAGGCTATTCTTTCCCCAACAAATGTTCTTGATGCCTTTTCAAAGATCACTTGGCTGTAAGTATGTGGGTAGATTTCTGGGTTCTCTATTCCATTCCATTGGTCCATGTGTCTGTTTTTATGCCAGTACCAGGCTGTTTTGTTTACTATAGCTTTGTAGTATAATTTGAAGTCAGTAGTAAAATGCCTCCAGCATTATTTACTTATTTATTTATTTTGCTTAGGATTACTTTGGCTATTCGGGGCCTTTTGTTGTTCCATATGAATGGTAGGATTGGTTTTTTTTTTAATTTCTGTGGAGAATGTCATTGGTATTTTGATGAGGATTGTATTGAATCTGTAGATTGCTTTAAAGAGAAATTAACACCAATTCTTTTCAAATGATTCCAAAAAAGTTGGAACAGAGGCCATTCTCCCAAATGATGTGTGGGATTTTCGAAAGTACTTTTGCTTGTGTGAAACTGCTCACTTAAAAACTAAGCATCATCATTAGAGATTTCAGTTTGGAATCAGAACTGAGATGCATACTATGTTACTGTATAGTCTACATCTCAAAAACTGTGTAATACTAGTAGTCTTAGTAATTCACTCAGCAATAATCACTAGGCCTATAGCCATGCATGTTTATACAAATAATGTTGATAAATTTTTAAGTCTATTACTAAAATTCCACATTTTATTAATAGGCTATATTTTGCTAGTGTTTTGAGTAAATCTCTGTGAAACTTGGACACATACCCATCACACGGGCTCAGTACTGAGAGTACTCCTGGATTCATTCTGGCAAGTTCTAGGACCTCTGACCACTCTGGAAGCTTCATGGAAAGGAGATCATTTTTTTTTTCCTTTTTGTCTTTTTTCGTGACTGGCAACGGATCGCAACCCTCAGTTTTTTTTTTTTTTCGTGACCGGCAACGGATCGCAACCCTCAGTGTTGCGCCCGTACCAGACCGGGACCAGCAACGGGATCACAAACCTCGCTCAGCCAGTGAGCGGCCGGTCTGTATGTGGGATCCGAACCCTTGGAGGGAGCGCCCCATGCTCCCAAGCGGTGCACTGTAGCAGTGCTCCACCGGGCCGGCCCAAGGAGATCATTTCTATAGGAGTGATTCAGTCTCAATCTTAAAAAGTTATGCCTGTAGTTAAGGGTCCTACCATCTGCTTCATCTGGAAAAATTTGCCAAGCGAATTTGTAGATTCTCCTTCTCTACGATTCTGAAATTTGGCTGGGGTGACTTAGACAATTTTTGTACCCATTGAAGAGTTGGGAGACACCAGAGAGTGTTTTCTTACCATTTTTATTTTGATAAGAAGAATGTCTTGAGACATCCCACTGTCCAAAAGATCCCATCCACATTCTTAGACTGACATAGTAAAAAACTGAGTCTAAGGAATGAAGAGGTGGTGGTGCCTTAGACCTCACTCAGTAAAACACTTCCCTCTGTAATCCCACCTACATAATGAATTTGAAGGCATAGGGATTACTTTTACATATCAGAAAAAAATATATTTTCCCCTAAGAGAGTTTTCTAATAAATTTTTTAAATACCAGCTTAGTTTACTCTTGTACAGCTTCTGCAGTCAGTAAGATCACATTATAGACCCTCAAAAGATTAAAGAAGCAGGACATGGCAGTGCTGTCGTCAATTTTAAGCTAGCTGTTCCACAAAATAAACAGATTCTAACAGAACGAACTAACCTAATTCTAGTTAATTTGTGGGCCAAAATCCAGTTTACATGGTCAGGATGCTTGACTAGATCAGTATCTAAATACTCAGGAATAAAATCTAACCGTGTTTGGTCAAGTTTGAATATCAAAGGATCCAGATACCATTATGCAGCCACATAAATATGCTGCAACATCTTAGAACATCAAAGCAGAGCATTCTGAGATGACGTCAAAGAAGAAGAAAGGAGGAATTTCAGGCAGGTCTTCATAATCTGTTGATTTTCTGAGCATCATAGCATTATCTGTAATTTAAATTTTTAAGATTTCTTCATCAGACAAGTAACTTCACAATATATAAGAAAATTATATATTTGGGTATATGTATGTACATATGAATAAATCACCTTTCTCATGGTTGCATAGAGAATGAATTCCTTTATCAGCTTTTCCCAGGCTAAATTCATTCTTATTTCCTTTCTACTCCTCAAAGACCAGTGTGTGCACAGAGTGTATTAGAAAGCCTTTCTCATGGTTGCATAGAGAATGAATTCCTTTATCAGCTTTTCCCAGGCTAAATTCATTTTTATTTCCTTTCTACTCCTCAAAGACCAGTGTGTGCACAGAGTGTATTAGAAAAATCACTGGGGGAAGAGAAGTCAGGATTTAGGAATTCTGAGTTCAGTTCCAGCTCTGCACTGGCCAGCTGTGGGCCAGCTCACAGTGCAGCCAACCTTTCTGCCTCTCAGTTTTCTCATCAACAAACTGAGGGGATGGGATCGGTGCCTCTAACTCTTCTCAATCCTTATGTCCTTGTATTACAAAACTCATCTCCCCAGCCCTGAGGTGACTATGTAAACCCATTGGTGTGTAATGTTCCTTCTCCATGAATGCACAATGTGAACAATCCCATTCCCTCCTCTCAGCAGGACTCCTCCTAAGGGACAGCTAATAATCCACCCACATTCTATCACTGAAAGACCTTGGAAAATAATACTATGATTGGCTATAGATTTTATTGAAGGGACACAACACATGAAAACTTTATAAAAATTCACTCCAAACATCTCTCCTTTTCCCACAAATTTCTCTACAGGCAGCAGTGGCTTCACTCTCCCTGTTCCTGCAGCTCACTCACTGGCATGAGGTGCTTTCACCCACTTCTCTCCTTCCTGCTATGCAGCCCCTTCCCCTTCCAAGAGCCCATGCTCCTGGCACAGGTCCTTCCTCACAGCATGAAGTCCTTCCAGAAGTTTGCTCCAACTCAACTTTTCTCTTGATGAGAAACCCTGAACACTAGTGAAAAAAAAATGTTCCATCTCTAGATCTATGTAGACCTCCATTTTTTATTTGGGTGCTATATGGCTGATTTGGCCCCTTTGAAGACCTTTTTACCTGTAAAGCTAACAAGAGAAGCACATACTCAAAATTTCTGCCCTCAGAATTAGCTCAATGTGACAAGATTTGCTAACTTAATGTAAAGTGATGCTCTGAGTCTTGAACGAAGGAGCCAACTTTAATCTGTTGAGACACAGAAGAGTTATTGTGACTATTTTAATTTTGATCATGTTTTCATTTTGATTGGACACAATGCCACACTAAAAATGGCCAATCCCATCGTTCATAAGAAAATATACCTAAACTAAAAACTAGTGATTCTGTGTACCAGAGGTAATTACCTCTCCGTGCGATCTCTATGCATATTCCAAATGCCAGTGGAAGTCATCTGAAATTCCAGATGGCACATACTCATTTCAAAACATTTCAGCTGCCTTTATATTTTAGGAGATTGGATTTTATGACAAATTGAATTTAAGATGTTCAGGTGTGTACTCCTCCGTCTACCCGATTTTATCCTCTGGTCCAAGTCCCTCAGATGAAGTAAGCGAAATCAGCAAGGTGTGTTTTGAAGTAATTTCTAATTATAAGAGTGTGATGCCACCAGTTTTCTTCTATGAGTTTGTGAAACCGACTGCTAAATGAAAAACCACAAGCAGTGGAGGCAAAACAGACCTTCTGTCATTCAGTTCCTGTCATACTGCCTGGCACATAGTCCTTAATCAATAAATATTTGCTAAATGCATCATTCCAAGCATTCTGTCAATGAACACTTTTGTATTCATTCATTGAAAATTCATATTGTAAGTAAAGATGAAAAATGGATGTTTATTCCCAAGGAATAAGGAAGATGAAAGCAAACATGCTTAACCTAGAAAATGGCCTTGTACATCATTAACATTACAACCTAAATGCAAGGAGATCAATGTTGGGCCTTAGGCAGAGATGCCCAGCTGCTGACCTCCTGGAATTCAGAGGCAACTTGCTGTAGCAGAGTGCTCAGAAGTGGGCTCAAACTAAGCACAGCACTTGCTGCAATGCACCTTTGCCACATCCTTTCATTTCTGGGAGTCCCAGTGCTATGTCTGAGAAAGACCCTTCCTGGTTAGCATAGCATTTCTGGGAAGGATAAAAGAGAGCACACACATGAGAGGATTTCCTAACCTCCAAAGCACTATTTAGGCATAGCATTGTTTCTCTGAAGCATTTAGTACAGATACATTCCTTCAGGATTCTATTATCATCCTCCAAGGAAATGCAAAGAACAATATTCTTTAAAGGAAATTGTCCCATTACGAGTTCTTCAGTGACTAAAATGAGAACAACAGGTAGGATGCGGGGTGAGGAGCTGAGGACTGAAGACAAAGAGTTCTACTAACTCACATGTTTGACCCAGGCAGATCCTTTCTGGAAAATGGTGGTAAGTGGTAATCCTCTCTTGTCCCATCTGTGGCGCAACTTGCTGTAGCAGAGTGCTCAGAAGTGGGCTCAAACTAAGCACAGCACTTGCTGCAATTCACCTTTGCCACATCCTTTCATTTCTGGGAGTCCCAGTGCTATGTCTGAGAAAGGCCCTTCCTGGTTAGCATAGCATTTCTGGGAAGGATAAAAGAGAGCACACACATGAGAGGATTTCCTAACCTCCAAAGCACTATTTAGACATAGCATTGTTTCTCTGAAGCATTTAGTACAGCTACATTCCTTCAGGATTCTATTATCATCCTCCAAGCAAATGCAAGAAACAATATTCTTTAAAGGAAATTGTCCCATTACTAGTTCTTCAGTGACTAAAATGAGAACAACAGGTAGGATGCGGGGTGAGGAGCTGAGGACTGAAGACAAAGAGTTCTACTAACTCACAAGTTTGACCCAGGCAGATCCTTTCTGGAAAATGGTGGTAAGTGGTAATCCTCTCTTGTCCCATCTGTGGCGGTTGCTGTGGTGGGCAGCCTGGATCCCCCGAGGGATCAGCTGCTGGAAGTGATGGCTGCTGACCCAAGTGGGATTTTGGAATTGCTCTGCAGCAAAGGGAGCCTCTCCTTAGGCTGTCTCTCCCCAGGTCCTGCCCTCTTTCCAGGAACAGCCCACACGCAATGACTGTGACACTGGGAGGCAGAGTAAACAAGCCCTCCTGCCCCAAAGTGGAGCGATGAAGGGTCTTCGCAGCACCCCAGCTCTAGTGGGGTTGGCTGGTGCATGCAAATTTTAGTTTCAGAACCTGTTTCCCTGGAAACCCAACCTGAAGCACCATCCAAAACGGATTGGTGGTCATCTAAAGATGAACTAGATTCTCAGGGAGCCTCAATATGATTCTGATAATGGCATTATAAAAAGGCAGTAGTGTGCTTTATATGTTCATTTCAAAGCCAGAAAGGAATCGGGAAATCCACTATATTCAGAATCTAGAATGATCCTGGTACATAGTAGGTGTTCAGTAAATATTTGTAGGATAATTGTATTAAAACTTCTTTCACCATGTCAGTGGGTTAGTGGATAAGTTGAGGTTAAAACCAGAGAGCCTTGGCCACTGGCTTGTAACTTCCCTCCAAATGCTTCTCCATCTCTCCCTCCCCTGGGGTAGGAGGTCAGAGAGCACAAGCCCAGGCAGCAGGATCGAAGCCAAGCCTGCACCCGCTGCAGACAGAACAATTGACCACCAACTCAGGCATCACTTCTGATTCCAGACGGAGCTCTTTTTCAGAAAATAAAATAATTTCAAGAAAGCATTTTGTTTTCTCAAACAAAAATACTAAATCTTTCTGAATGGTTTTTGTTTAAATCCAGGAATATAAGTCTGAAGATTTGGAGGAGTGGAGAAGGAAGGGGAGGGGAAAGGAGAAGAGGGTTCTGATGGTGTGTGTCTCTTCTTTTTTACTTGGTTTCGACAGGAAATACGTGCATCTAATGATTGGAAGCAGCTGTGGACTGTGACATCTGGAACAAGAATGGAACAGAAGTTCCTGTAGATGCAGCCCTTGAAGCAACCCCCTCAGCCATTTCTCCTTCCACTTATAAACTTCCCCTGCATGCTCTGCGTCCTCCTGCCCTCCCACATCCTGGATTTCTCACTCTGAGTAGCAGCAGTAGATTGAAGTGATGACTCTGGAGGGTCCTGAGCAAGGTGGGAGTTGACCTTTCCAACTCCAGTACTGGTACAGCTGTACTGTTGCTATGGTGCTCGCCTACAGGAATACTGCACTGTATCAGTCAGCAGAGGTGATGGTACGTGGCAGTAACAAATGACCCCAAAATCTCAAGACCATTTTCTTCTCTCACATGCTCCCTGGCCATCAGGTGTTAGCCCCACTCTGTCCCAACCATGCCTTCACTTCTGAACCTAAACAGAAGGAGTAGCCCATTCTGAGGACATTGTTAGGCTCACAAAAGAGGAAAGAGAGAGAGATGGCCGACCAAGAGCTGCTCGTAAAGCTTGCATGTGGAAGTGGTGTGTGTCCCTTGTGCCTACATTTCAGTGGCCAAAGCAAATCATGTGATGATTTCTGCATTTAACAAGATGGGATAGATAATTGTCCTGAAGAGAGGAGCACCAAAAGTCACATGCCAGGTCTGGAGTGGATTAGAAATCAAAGTTTAAAAATGGTTAAGAGACTTGCCCAGGACCACTCAAATAGAAAGTGACAGAGGCTTCCAGTCAAGATGGTGGAATAGACGGCCCCCAGTATCACTATCTCCCACAAATCAACCAACTTACAACTATAAATAAGCAACAACAGCCAAGCTGGGGCTACTAGAGCTCAGGGGAAGAGGAGGAGAGACCTACGGAATGCAGGAAGGTGGGAAAAGCCATGATTAGAGAAAGAAAAAAACCCTCCAACCATTTTGAATCCTGACCATTTCCAGGCTGGAGCTGCTGAGTGCTCAAAGCAGGAGCTGGCAAAAGCTGCAGCTGTGTTTTTTGGATGAAGCTGCTTGGAGGCAGCAGGGGAGAAGAGGGCCTGGGTAGTCCCCCAGGCCAGCAAGACCACTAATAGGGTTCCTGNCAAGGTGGGAGTTGACCTTTCCAACTCCAGTACTGGTACAGCTGTACTGTTGCTATGGTGCACGCCTACAGGAATACTGCACTGTATCAGTCAGCAGAGGTGATGGTACGTGACAGTAACAAATGACCCCAAAATCTCAAGACCATTTTCTTCTCTCACATGCTCCCTGGCCATCAGGTGTTAGCCCCACTCGGTCCCAACCATGCCTTCACTTCTGAACCTAAACAGAAGGAGTAGCCCATTCTGAGGACATTGTTAGGCTCACAAAAGAGGAAAGAGAGAGAGATGGCCGACCAAGAGCTGCTCGTAAAGCTTCCATGTGGAAGTGGTGTGTGTCCCTTGTGCCTACATTTCAGTGGCCAAAGCAAATTATGTGATGATTTCTGCATTCAACAAGATGGGATAGATAATTGTCCTGAAGAGAGGAGCACCAAAAGTCACATGCCAGGTCTGGAGTGGATTAGAAATCAAAGTTTAAAAATGGTTAAGAGACTTGCCCAGGACCACTCAAATAGAAAGTGACAAAGGCTTCCAGTCAAGATGATGGAATAGACGGCCCCCAGTATCACTATCTCCCACAAATCAACTGACTTACAACTATAAATAAGCAACAACAGCCAAGCTGGGGCTACTAGAGCTCAGGGGAAGAGGAGGAGAGACCTACAGAACGCATGAAGGTGGGAAAAGCCATGATTAGAGAAAGAAAAAAACCCTCCAACCATTTTGAATCCTGACCATTTCCAGGCTGGAGCTGCTGAGTGCTCAAAGCAGGAGCTGGCAAAAAGCTGCAGCTGTGTTTTTTGGATGAAGCTGCTTGGAGGCTGCAGGGGAGAAGAGGGCCTGGGTAGTCCCCCAGGCCAGCAAGACCACTAATAGGGTTCCTGTGGACCCACATAGGACTGAGGAGCCACAACAACTGAAAAAAGGGAGCTACTCAGAGACCAGTGAGTCATCACAAGGGACCAGACCATGGCCCATCCCATGGGAAGTGTTTGGAGCATGGGTGGTGGGGGAGACAGGTCCACCAGGGGAACACTGGGGCACAGCAAGGACAGCTGATCTGCTTCCTAGTCAGCATAGCACTGCTCAGAGGAAACTGGTCAGGAATATATAATTACATGGGGTGCAGTTTGATGAAAAGACTCAGAACCAGACCAGTGTTTGTACACAAACCAAGTACACCAGATTTCACTAGAATTAGAAGTACATATAAAAGCAACCATTAAAACCTGAGTTGCACAAAAAGCCTTCCCTAGGGAATCAGCAGCAAAGTAGCAATTTAGCTCAACTACAGGGCTCAAGTACTGGTCCTCACAGGAAGTTCTTCCATTTTAGAAGTAAGCAAAGGACAACAAATTAGTTCCAGTGCAGAGCTTAAGTGATGGGAACAGCAAATTATCCAACACAGAACTGAAAGAAAAAACAAATTACCCACAACAGGAGACAAAGTTTCATATTAACTAGTAAAGGTCATCTCATTTCAGCAAAGAACACCTGTAACACCTAGAAGGACTGGAAGTCCCCTGGGCTACCAAGCCAGAAAGCGGAGAGGGCCGGGGGCCTCAGCCATGTCCCCCAACACCTGCAACCAGTCCTGAGGGTGGGGGCCAAGAGCTTTGGCCACACACCCCTGACAAGCACAACCACCCCAGTGATGACCACTGAGCCACCACAGGAAGTGCCCTGGGCTCTTCCAAGCCAGGGCAGTGGGAGGTCGAGGGCCTCAGTCACACACCCCCAACACAAGCAACCAGCCCAATGACAACCACCGAGGTGCCACAGGAAGCACCCCAGGCTCTCCCAAGCTGAAGCAGTGTGGGGCTGAGAGCCTGGGTCACACCTCCCCAACACAAGCAACCAGCCTAGTGACCACCACCCAGCTGCCTCAGGAAGCACTCCAGGATCTCCTGAGCCAGGATGATGGGGGGGCCTCTGGCCTCAGTCACGCCTGCCCAACACTAGCAACAAGCCCAGTGACAACCACCAAGCTGCAGCAAGAAGGGCCGCGGGTTCCTGAGCTGGGGAGGTGGGAGGCAAGGGCTTTTGCAACACCCCTCGACACCTACACCCAGCCCAGCAATGACCAAGCCACCTCTGGAAGCACCCCGGTCTCCCCCGTGAGAATGTGGGGGCTGCCACAGGCCTAAATCCCACGCCTCCTCCTTCTTCCATCACATTTCCTTCTCCTTTCCCCTCTCCCCTCTCCCCCTTCCTCCCAACTGCTCTGCAACAACATCATAGAATGTAAAAAAATAATATTTATAAAATAAAATTAAATTAAAAAGAAGGAAAGAAAGGGACAGAGCAGGTACTTCCTCAAGGTCAGAACTCTGTATCTGATACAGTGCCTGGCATCATGTGGTCATTCAATAAATACTTATCTGAATTAAGTAAACAAATGAGTGGATGAATTACTGAACGACTATGGAAATGCAACTCTGCCAGGGTTTTGTATTAGCAACATAAATTTACAGAAGAGACCTACTGGCATAATTAAGTTGAAAGAGCCATTTACAATGCAACCCTGGAAGTGTCTCCTTTCACAGCTGTCATGAGTACAAGTCATCACTAGCAGCCCTGTCAAACGAATAAGCCTAAGGAACTGTGGCAACACTGAGAGGCTCCACTTTTATATTTAAAAAGAGGCACCGGAGAGGCTGGCCAGCCTACGTTCCGAGCAGAAGCTAAAAAGTGATCGCAGTAGCATGCATTGAGTCTTTGTGTACTTTTCCATGGTAAGAGACTGAGCTACTGTGTAATAAATATTTCTAGCCTGTCCTTCCTTTGACAGCTCAGCTAAAATCTAGTACTTTGTAAAAAAAATCTTAAACTGCATGTCGAATGTACACAATACTCTCTAGCCACAGGCAGCAGCCCCACCTTAACCTAATTGAGGGCAATAATATACCCCTACTAGAGTACTGAGTAAAATGAAAACAAGATGCCATTAAGATAATGCAAAGGCAGTTGATCTTTCAGCTTATTAGATAGTAAAAATAGTAAAAATCAGATGAAAAAGCATTCATTTATTTCCACATGAATGTTTCTCCTTTTTCTGAAAAGGAAGGAAGATGAGAGCCCATTAAAACATTTTGTGTACCATTATGCTCCGTGCAGTAATATATGAGTAAGAAGTAAGAGTGGATAGGAAGCAGTAATGGTGTATGAATTGACTTTGCACAACTCTAAAAAAATAGCCCAATAATTTTTATTTAAGCATATGAAATGAGTTTGACTCTAAGATTTTATGCATGTTATGGATAGATATTACAAGCTCCTTAATTGAGAAGCTTAGGTCTTGTATTTGGTAGACCATCCCTTGGGTCTCCCATGAGGTACTACACATAAAAGAGTTGTGCAGTACAAATTAGCCATCAGTAATGTTCCCATCGGGGAAGAATAATTGGCAAAGGTCCTTCCGTTTAGTCTGTTCTTAAGGCTCATTATTTATTTACCTAAAGTCTTCTTCCAAGACTTGGAGGTGTTAACAAATAAAGAAACATTTCCATTTCACAAATTTGCCATTCTCATTTCAGGAGCCAGGGCCACTAAACCTTGTTTTGGAAGGCAGACATCCAAGGTCTACCTGTCCAGGGCTGATTACCTAAGTAGAAAGAGAAACACACTTCATGAGTGTATAACTGCTCCCAGCAGTTAGAGACGTAAACCTGGTCTTCGGTCAGGATATGGTTAGTGTGTGAATATTAAGAAATTCTGTTTAATTATGTATTCAATGTTTGGTCTGGTCTTCAATAATAACAACAAAAACAGTAACCTTTAATGTGTATCCTCTAGGTGCCAGGTAATCTTCTGAGGACTTTACATGAATTAAAACATTTAATACAGGCTCTGTGCTGTGTTCCATGGTTCTCAACCTTGTCAGCACATCACAATACCTAGGGAGTTTATTATTTTAAAAAATCCCTCAAACGTCCAGGCCACACTGTCCAGGCCAACTGAATCAGAACCTCTGGGAGTAGATCCAGGTAATCAGCACTTTGTAAATGTTCCCCAAGTGTTCCAATGAGAGTCAAGGCAGTTAAAGAGTCTGTCCTATTCTAAAAACAGGGCACAAATACAAGTACAGTCATGCAGCTTTGGTTAATCACTTAAGACATCGTCAACTAGCAGGAAATCTAATAGTTCCTTCTTGAGACATGTTCTCCACCAATTATCCAAGTAATTGGGGACTCATTTGGTCCAAATTTGGGAGTAGTTGAGGGCAAGTTTTACTTCCTAAAGCCAGGCAGAGAGAGTCTAGCAGGCCACTGTTGCCACAGCATCTCATTCCATGGGAACCACTGCCACGTGGATTCTGCAGCACTCTATGGTTGCAGCTCTCCTAAAGCCAGGCAGAGAGAGTCTAGCAGGCCACTGTTGCCATAGCATCTCATTCCATGGGAACCACTGCCACGTGGATTCTGCAGCACTCTATGGTTGCAGCTCGATTCTTGTATGTTGATTTTTTATCCTGCAACTTTATTGAATTTTTTTTATTAGTTATAATAGTTATGCGTGTGTGTGTGCAGCCTTTAGGGTTTTCTACATGTAAGATCATGTCATCTGCAAACAGAGATAACAAGTGTTGACAAGGATGTGGAGAAAAATGAACCCTTGCACACTGTTGGTGGGGATGTAAATTACTATAGCCATTACAGAAAATGGTATGAGAGTTCCTCAAAAAAAAAATCAAAGGTAGAATTGCCATATGATCCCACTACTGGGTATTTATCCAAAGAAAATGAAATCAGAATGTTTAAGGGATATCTGTATTCCCACTTTTACTGCTCCTTTATTCACCATAGTCAAGATATGGAATCCACATATATGTTCCTCAGTGAATGAATGGATAAAGAAAATGTGTTGCATATACATAGTGGAATACTATCTGGCAGTCTTAAAAGAGAAAATCCTGCCTTTGTGACAACATGGCTGAACCCAAGGACACTATGTTAGGTGAAATAAGCCAGGCACAGAAAGACAAATACTATATGATCTCACTAATATGCAAAGTGTAAAAGACTTGAACTCACAACAGCCACGAGTAGAATGGTGGTTGCCAGAGACTGAGGGGTGGGGAAATTGGGGAGAAAAAGAGAGAGACAGCATGAGAGAGCTCTGGAGGGTCACACAAGGACCTGAATGAGACACCAAGTGAAGGAAAAAAATGAGGATCAAATGGGAAAAAAAGAGAAGCAATGAGCTTCCACCCCAGTCCTAGTGTCTCAGACCCAGGAGCTGAAGGCCCGGCACGAGCCTGTGTCATGCACATAGCAAGACACCAGAGGCACCTGGACCTAGAACCAGGTAGATTCTGCTAAATCCCCGAGAAGGGTCCAATTTACTTTCCAGCCAGAATCCAGCTGTGTGGCTTTTTTTCTCAACTGATTCAACTCCTTCTTATTATTAACCAAAGTTCCATGTCCCTCCCTGCTGCTCGTTCAGAGACCAATTCATCCACATTAGCCCCAGAGAGAACCAAAGCTTCTCAGCTAGAGACAATGAACAGGTAATTCCAAATTATGTTTGGGTGTATGGGAAGAAAGTTCAGCCACATGGACTGAAATAGCAATAATGTCGCCCTCAAAGTCTACTTGCTAATGGCAACAGGAAGGTTTCTAAAAGATGTGTATGGGATTTCCCCTCAGCATGTCCAAGCCTTACCTGCAAACTGCTCAACATCGCCATCCTACAGGTGTAGTTAATGAGCTTGCTGCCACAGACCTGGTGAGTTGGGTGAGAACAGCAGGATTATGGACTGGACTCATGTCTAAGCTTGGGTCCTGCACTAACTCTCTCATAATGAGTAAAATTTAGAAAAGAAACCCAGAAACACATCCATTACAGTTTAATAAGATTTGGGTGACTCGACATCATTAACTTGGCAAGGGAAAACTGGCAAAGTATGAAATTTAAGCATCATATTAGTCTGACTGAAAGGTTATTTGTTATTAGAGTCACTGCACCTGCCCTAACCTCCAAAGACACAGAGCACAGCTGCTTCCCCCAAATGTGCTCTAAAGACTTGGCTGGCAC
>NW_007733554.1:25127-45032 GCF_000696425.1 Galeopterus variegatus
CCTCCAAAGACACAGAGCACAGCTGCTTCCCCCAAATGTGCTCTAAAGACTTGGCTGGCACTCTGGTAGTAAAGGATACTCTTTTTGAAGCTATGTGTGAATAGCAAGTATCCAGTTTTTATTTAGATTGTATATTTATTTGGAGGGGGGTTGATGGAAATTTCAATGGGGCTAAAGCCCTTCCAGGCCATATCTTTGTCCCAACACTGGTGTATCCAAAATGGACAAGAACTTGAATAGCCGAGTGGAAAGGTGGACAGTATACTCTAGCTATGGCAATGTAGGACGCTTCTTTTTCTTTTCTTTTCCTTTTTTTCTTTTTTCTTTGTTTTTTTTTTTTGGCAGAAGTAAAAAGATGGAGAAGAGAAGCATGCGTAGAGAATCTTCTATAATAGGAACATTATAACGAAAATCCCCAAATTCTTAAGTTGTTTAAATGTTGTGAAAGAGACATATCGAGAAATTCAATCATTTTTTAAGTATTTCTCAGAACAGATACACTTTTGGAGAATCGAAAGATCCTAACTTGATATTCCCAAAACTATTGTGTCCCACTAAAGCATTTTCCTGAAGGGAAACTACCCTAACAAGGAAAAGGTCACCGGTTCACGCCATCTTTGACTGACACATGACTTGTTTGATTTCCTGAGAATGAAAATCAATTAATCCATCTTATCAGCAACAAATTCTGTGAATGAAAACAAGTATGTTCCTCTTGACAAGGCTTGAGTGATTAATACCATCCGAGAAAGAGTTAATGCAATGACCATTTATTTTCAAGCTATCCTTAAATAACCCTGTGGGAATGCTGTGAACCTGCTACAAGTCACCAAAAGAACAAAGTCAAAGTGCAGTTCCCCTTGCAAGGGTGGTTTTTGTTGTTCGGCAACAGGAAAGAGCTCTGGCAACAGGTCACTTAAGTGAGAACACTGTCATAGTTTGCCAGTTATCAGGAAGCCATCCGAGGAGAATGTGCTTTGCAGAGAATCCAGTTGGCAGAATCTGTATGAATGTAACTGCAGGTTAATTATTGTGTGCAATTGTCCAATGACTGTGCCTCTGCAAAGGAGGAATCCGCAGACCTGGGACATGATTACTGTCTTTAATATTCTGCTTTGAAAGTTTCAAGAGCATATGTATCGTCTCATGAATGTTCTCATTCAGTTTTTTTAAAGTGCTTCAAAATAAAAACACTACTTCACTAATATAAGGCCACTCAGTACCTATCTTTCGGAGACTTAGCTCAGACTTCACCTGCCCTAGAAATTCTACTATAATACCCCTTCCTTTCATCCCAGGCCAAACCTACCCTCAAATCATGCCCATGGTAACCCAGGCTTCCCTGCATCACAGATCATATCACAGTGCAGAGAAATTTCCTGCTTAATATCTGCTTGCACATGGATTGAAAGCCTCTCCAGGCCGGGGACTATATCTCCTTCTTCCTGTGTCTCCATCCAGAGCACAGCGCCTGGCACAAAGCAGCTTCTCTGCAACCGGTAGTTCAGCTCAAGTGAAAGAAACCCTTGGGGATGGGATTTCCCAGTGCTATAAATGAGCTATTTTAACTCCCTTCCTATGTGAAATAAAAGGGGGCTTTTCACAGCCATTAAATCTCCTAAGAGCCATTTCTCAAAACTAAAATATGTTTGTATGTATTTTCGGTTATGCTAACCCCTGGTGTTTTCCGGTCTTCAGCCAGAGCTCTTCTTCAAGCTGTGACCCATTCCTTTATTTCAAGTGTCTCTCTGCTTGGTGTGTGTGTGTGTGTGTGTGTGTGTGTGTGTGTGTGTGTGTGTGTGTGTGTTCCATCTCCATGGTGTTTTTCCTTCTACAAATTATGTTTATGTTCCCTTTGGGCCTCGTTCCTCTCACAGGGTACAGGTCTGTGAAAGTAAAGTTTGCATAGTGTTCTTGATTTTTACAGTAGCTCTAAGAAAGAAATAGAGGAATATTCTCCATGTTTTAAATAAGGTTCATTTGCCTGGTGATTACCTACCATTGCAATATCCCACTAAAAATCAACAGAAAAATTTTGGCAACATATCTTTTAAAAAATAAAATCACAATTTTTTTAAAATGTCAAAAATGCATCAAAGAAAACTTGGATTAAATATTTTTAGGAAGTAATTTGCAGACCCAAAGGTAAACAAGGTACAAAGGAGAAAATATATGATAAACTTGAAATATACTCAAAATTTGAGGGTGCCTTACAATTGTAGATCTAAAAGATTCTTAATATTATATGAACCTCACCTCATTGATATGACATTAAACTATAATTTAAGTCCTGTGAAGGCAGGGACTGTGTCTGTATTTGTCATCACTCTCCCCAGCATTCATGGAGGCACATGGGAGCCTCAGTATTTGTTAAATTAATTAATATTTCTGAATAATTAAATAGGTGTGGTTACTGGAAGTAAGCGGGTCCCACTTGATGGAAATACCACCTCCTGCCTTCATATACCTCAGTACAGCACTGGAAACAGAAAATTGCCTCGATCTAAACTGAACCTTCCAACAATTATTTTACGAACTACTGAGATCATGTAGAAGCTGTACATAAAATAAAGCTAAAAGACTCGGTCCTTGTCCTCAAGGCAGTTGCTCTCTAGCTATGGTCATACATGCATGACATTAACAGGAGGAAAAGCAATAAACTTTTCTGTCCTATTTTAAACACTTTACTAGGTAGTCCGTTTTTCCATTTTCATGTTGCGTATAACAGAATACCTGAAACTGGGTAATTCATAAAGAACAGAGGTTTATTTGGCTCATGATTCTGGGACAGCTGCACCTGGCATGGGCCTCAGGCTGCTTCTACTCTCAGTGGAAAGCGGCAGACAGCCGGCGGGTACAAGCAGATCACATGGTAAGAGGAAGCAAGAGAGAGAGAGGGGAGGTGCCAGGATCTTTTAAACAATCAGCTCTTGTGGGAGCTAATAGAGTGAGATCTCACTCCCTAACTCATTGACTGCTCCCCTGCCCCAGGTGTTAATCTATTCACGAGGGATCTGCCTCCATAACCCAAACACCTCCCAATGCTGCCAATTTGGGGATTAGATTTCCACATGAGTTTTGGGGGTACACCACCAGGAAAAACTACACATGGTATGTACTTACATTCCAGATTCCATGGGGTTTTTTTAATTGAAGGCTTATAAGGAAAAATAAATACTTCCCCAACTTCCAGTTTAAAAATAAGAAGAGCTGGTTGTGTCTAGGACATTAGCAATGAAAAAAGTCCAGAAATAAGAACCTCTAAGTGAAGCGCTTTAGATGTACAATCTGGAATACTACCAGTAATGGTAGAGTTAATACTTACTGGGCTTCATATGAACTTTCCACTGTTCCTCTATAATATTTCCAGTATTCCAAGCACTTTTCACTATTCTCTTATACCTTCCAACAATCTCATGAAACAGCTGCTATTAGTTTATTATGGGCATTTTACAGATTTAGAAAACTGAGGCTTGGAATGGCTAACCTTCAAAGGTTATGCAGCTTAACTTGTCAAATTTAACTTGTCAAAGGTTATGCAAGCACTGAGTGGCTGGTCCAGGACCTGACCAACCACTGTGGATAGTGGCAACTGAGGCTCACGCTGCATTCTACAGCTGTCCAGTGCTAATCAGTGCTACCACTTCCAGAGCTCCATTGAGCCTTGTAACAACTTTGGGAAAAATCCTCTTTATCCTCACTTATAGAGGAGAAAATAGAGGTTCAGGGAGGTTCAATAATTTCCCAAAATTACAGAGCATGAAACTGGTGACTACAAGTCTTGACTTCTCTCAATTGACAAATATGTGTCATCATTCTGTCACAAAAGTTTGGGAATTTCTATGCTTTCAGAAAATTTTGAGCTTCAAGATATCCACATGAACCAAAGCAAAGAGAACCACAGTTGCCACTTACTGAGACTTTTTTTCTTTTTTTCATTAACAGAATCCATTTTCTCTACCAACCTCTCCTGCAATGCCTGATGAACTTTGGCATCTGAGCTACCCAAATCTCTATCCTCTAGGTTTTCTATACAGTGGTTATAAGTGGAGTCAAATGGGCATCTGAGACCACATTTTGCATTCTAGCAGCTATCTCAAATGAAACGAATTTTTGGTAATCTCGCCTTGAAGGTTTTAAGACTAACTAAATTTTTCAGCATAGAACAAGATCCGTGTGGTTACTTTTGACATAAATCATATCACAATGATCTGAGGATACTACTCTTTGTAGTATCTCAAAAGAAATGAAGTCCCTTTTGAAATGCACTAGCCAAGAAAGAATATCATGTTCTGGCAAGACTGGCTGAAGGTTGCTGTGTGATATAAAAGATTTCCAATGAGCATCTGAGTCATAAATCATTCATTTAATGATATAAAATGATCATGAAGTATCTGCTCCCCAATTCAAAATGTAAAACACTGATAAAGTCTTTAAAGTACGATTTATTATCTTAACATTTTCCTATTAATTTTGCAGTTGACATCATCAGAATTAAATGACAGCTTCCCACAGTATTGGTAAGAGGAAAAGTGCAGACACAACAGCTGACCTCAAGGAACTTATACTACAGAAGTCAGCATTCCTTCTGCCTCAGTTTCCCTACTTGAGAAGACTTCCCTAAATGAGAATGCTGGATTGGAGGCCATGTCTAAGAGGTCCCATTCAGCTCAAACTAAGTCCCCAGAGAACCTTCTACTAGCTGACTCTTCTACTCTCTAGTCTCCAGAATGTTGGAATTGTACTGTCTTTTAATTTTAGAAATTTATAACTGGAAAGGACCTCAAAAGATCCTTTTTTTTTTTTTTTTTTTTGGTGGCTAGTTGGTACAGGGATACAAACCATTGAAGTTGGTGTTATAACACTGTGCTCTAACCAACTGAGCTAACGCACGAGCCCAGCAGCCCATACCTAAAAAGATCTTCATGTTCAGTCTCCTGCTTCACAGAGATTTGTAATTTTAGTTTTTGAAGATTCCAATAATCTAATTTTCTCTTGCTCATTAGGTTACTTATGGTCTCCAATGGTCTAACCAAATGCTTTTTCCTGAAACTTAAAGCCATGTCCTATTGGATTCTATAAACCCATATTCTCCTGTTGGTTTCTGTACAGCTAGGGAATAGTGGTAACTTTTTATATCTGAGAGAACAATCATGATTGTCTTTGCTGCTGTTTCATGTATAGTCCAACAACTGTCTTAGTTAAATTACTTCAGTATGCAAGTAACAGAAACCAACTTTAATAAATGTTTAATAAGACTTCACAAGGAAGTTATTAGAAGGATGTGGGAATATTGCATAGGACATAAGGATATAATGATGCAGTTGAACCTTAGAGAAGGACTGGAACTATGAAATGCAGCAACTCTGGAATCAAGACAACCCTACTGTCAGCAGCAAGTAGAGGGTCTGAAGAGAGCCTGCAACCACACTCCCCAGGTTCAAGTCTTCATTCCACCAGGGACAGCTGCTTTCAGAGAAGGGCATTCATCACCACCAGTCCTTCTCTCTCATGATCACATCATGTCTTTCTTTCTGAACCCCCTGAAAAACCACCACACTTGCCTAAATGTTGAACTCTCTCAAAAGTACAGGACAAACTCCATGGGCAGAACGAGAGAAGTGCAGTGTCCTTCACTTGCAGAGTTCAACACTTCACATGGAGGGAGAGGTCCTCAGACATATTAGACATATTAGACAGACATGGATCTAATGTCACTCCATCTAATAAAAAACCCAACCACATTCTTCACTCTGACTGCTTGGAAGAATTAAGACAACAAAGTCTTTTTCTGAATAGTTTATCTACTCCTATTGATTTTGAGTACAGTTTAGTTGTGTCTTCAAGTAAGTGACTATGGATTTGCCGTAATTGAAATTTATAGTCTTTTAGAAGCTCTACTTTCTCCTTTTTCCACTCTCTGTAGGAATTCTACTACTAACTTTCAGATTCTTAGCAATCCTGTGTGTTTCATGACATCTGAAACCTCAATGACCACATTCTTGATTCCATCTTTTTGGTGCTGATCCATCACGAGATTGATCCCCCATGGTGTGTATGATAGAGATGTCATACAAAGCAAGTGGCAATTGCTATCTGTGACATCCCTCATCTGTATATTGAGGAAAATTATGAACCCTACCTCATAATGTTTTAGTGATGATAAATTAATCTAAGCAAAGTGTGCACCTAGTAAATGTTAGCTGCTCTTCTCATTGTTAATGAAAAAGAGCACCTTATCTCCAAGCAGCTCAGTAGAATACATCATTGCCCTGAAGACAGAGATACCACAATATTACTTCTTATTTGATCATCATCCTAAACTGTCTGTAAGGTTCATATCTTCTTGTCACAAAGCCATTCACCAAAGCACTACCCTACATCCATACTGGTAGACCAATAAGTCTCAATTTTATCATCCTTTAAACCTACTGAGGTCCTCCACGATTTCCTAAGCACATACCCACCCCCTTCTAGAGAGACAGTTTTCCATGGAACTCTTGCATTTACATCCATACTGGTAGACCAATAAGTCTCAACTTTACCATCCTTTAAACCTACTGAGGTCCTCCACAATTTCCTAAGCACATACCCACCCCCTTCTAGAGAGACAGTTTTCCATGGAACTCTTGCATTTCAGAATGTCCTGGGAGTGTGGCACTGACTGCTCTTTTGTTCTGAACTATCTCTTCAAGGATGTGTGCATAGTAAACAGCATTGGAAGACAGAGATAGTGATGGCCTCCAGAGCAAAAGGGAGATCTGCCTGCTGTCCAGTGTAATAAAGATAATGCCTCCCTCCAGGGCAAAGGGCAGGTTTGCTTGCAGACTATTATAAAAGATTTAGGTCCCCCAAGCAGAGGGTTTCTCAGATGTGATGCAAACATACCACATGCACAGCATCCACCTGGGTCCCTCTGCATCATCCCTGTGGGTCATGAGGAGCAGGTAACGGATGTAAACATGATGTTCATGCTGCTTGCTCTACTGTAAGTGAATAATAGAGTCCATTGTCTCTGACCTAGGAGTCTCGTGTTTTCTGCTGTAGCAGAAGAAGGCTGTGGTGTAGTAACTTGTTAACTTGCCAGTTGGGTAAATTCTCCAACACTTCATATTCCTTGACAGCCTCTCAAGAGCAAATTAAGACAGACACATATGTAATCATCCCATCTTCACCCTGGCATCCTATAACCTCTGAAGGCTATCAGTAAGGGTATCTGGGTGCAATGATCCAGAAAGTAAAAGGAAATAATTCACTCATGAAAAGTAATAAGCTGTTGAAAATTAGGCAGTTTTCTGTTTGTGAGTCCCTTGAAAACTATCTCCACTGGCTTTTGAGTGAAGTGCACAAGGCTGCAATATTTTAAATTTTGTTTCACTATTAACACATGGTATTTTTGTTTCTTTTAGATTCTTCAGGAGCTTTTCCCTGATTTTTAAGTTTCTTCACAATTAAAGAGTAACTAAACTAATCAACAGCTAAAGTATCCTAGTAAATATTTCCTCATTGACGATATAAAACAAACTCAGTTTTTTAAAGTTTTCGTAACTACTAGCCACTACTGTCCATTCTATCAGGCTTTTTATTCATTTAATGAATCAAGATGCCTTTAGCTCAGGTAACAAAAACCACAATTCAAACTGTCTTAAACAATAGGAAAATATATTATCACATGTGCACACACACAAAGTCCAGAGTTAATGTGGACTCCAGGTGTGGAACATCAGGATTCTTGCTCCGCTTTTCTGTAATTCCCCAGCTCAACCCTTCTCCAGCTGGCAAAGGATGGCTGCAGGAACTTAAAGTACCCTGTATAATAACTTGATATCCATAGAAGGAACAGGTTTTTTGTTTCACAAGAAAAACTTTCCCAGCAGCACCCAATAGACTTCTTCACATCTCGCAGTCCAGAATCTAGGCAGCCTGTCACTCCTAAACTAATCGCCAGCAGGTGGAACAGGCTGCCTTTGGCTTAGACTCATCTTTGTCTCATACTTTCTACATTTTAGTTTTAGAAGAAAGAAGATAAAAATAAAAACTTGAAATAAAAGGTTGATTTTAAGAATTCTATAATTTTTTTTCCTGAAAATTAGTAGCATTCTTAACACTCCTATTGTTCTTACCACATTTTCTTCATCCCTTTATCCAGCCAGCCACCCAGCCATCTATCAGTCCATCCAAGAAGTATTTACTGAGTGTCAAGTACATGCCAGGCATTGTTCTAATTGCTGAGATCCACACGTGAACAAAACAGAGTCCCTGCTCTCATGGAGCATACATTCTTCTGCCCTGTATTAGTGTTATTGGATTAGAGTTATCAGTCAGAGTGTTCCAGAAAGACACAATCAGAAAGGGAGAAGTGGGG
Source organism: Galeopterus variegatus (assembly GCF_000696425.1). NCBI lineage: Eukaryota > Metazoa > Chordata > Mammalia > Dermoptera > Cynocephalidae > Galeopterus > Galeopterus variegatus. Next base: position 33,493 of record NW_007733554.1, read on the forward strand.
TACTTATTTTAAGGAATCGGCTCACACGACTGTGGGAGCCAGCAACTCTGAAATCTGTAGGGCAGGCCAGCAGTCTCAAACTCAGGCAGTAGTTGACAGTGCAGTTTTGAAGCAGAATTTCTTCTTATTCAGGAAAACTCAATTTTTTCTCTTAAGGATATCAAGTGATTGGATGAGGCCACATTTTCAAGGGTGATCTCCTTTACTTAAAGTCAACTGATTGTAGCTGTTAACCACATCTAGAAAATACCTTCACACCAACCCCCAGATTCGTGTTTGATTAAATAACTGGATACTATAGTCTAGCCAGGTTGATATATCAAACTAACCATCACAGGTGCCTTGCTTATCTCCTCAACTCCACTGCCAGCTTCTAGAAAAACTGATGGTATCATATACCTGTCTATCTGTAATCCCCACAGGGCTTCACTCAGTGCCTTGCAGCTAGTGTATGTCCAATACATGCATGCTATTGTGTTACTTAAATTCTGTTTTATGATGCATGCTGTGTCTGCATGTCTCTGAATGAGAAGAGGAGTTCAAATCAAAGAGAATCATCCAAAGTTGAAGCAAGATTATGCATCATAAAATAAAGGGTATAACCTCCCTATTCACTTGGCCTGATCTGAAGACTCTGCCCTTCTTTCAAGCCACACAACCCATCTTGACTAGCAGTACATCCCAGACTATGACACCAATGTCAAGGAATTATATTCCTCTAACAAATGCTACTAAGTACACCATGTGACCCTTTTGGGAAATGAACTTAAGCCTAGGGCTTAAGGGGCTTCATTTTTTCCCATCTGACTTGGATCTTTTCTTGGGCCATTTGATCCACTTCTTTCCATAAAGCAGATGTTCCCAGAGAAATTGCACAGGGAACCCTGGGCCAGAGCCAGCTCTCTGATCTGTGTGTGACTCCACTGGCCACCCAGAGAACTCTGGGCATGCTGTGGCCTCTGTGACTCAGAATCTGGCATTTCCAAGCATTCCATACACCTGATATCTTACTGCACCACACCCCATCCCATCCTTAAGGGGAAATACACTTGTAAGCATGTTCTCTTGGTATATGGATGCCTGATCCACAAGGTATTTTGTATAAATTATTTCCTCCATGGTGTTTATCTAACCTCACTCTCAAGAAATCAAAAAAAAGATAAAAGTTAATAAACTAATTGAGCACCTACTCTAAGCCAGTCCCTGAACAAGACATGTATACTTAGTTAATCTTCTTAACACATTATGAAGTGTATATTGTTATATGCATGATACAAAGAGAAAATTGAGGAGAGCTGTCATTTGGAACACGGATTGCAGGTCAAAGAAAAAGAACACTAATTAAGTGTGTTCACAAACTTGGCTTCCTCACCCACTAGACAAACTCATCATGAAATAACTACTCACACTTGCCAGTTGACTGGCATATAATGCAGTATAACTTGGAGGTTCTAAAATATCCAGATTTTTCCAAAGGAAATGGGGCAAGCTGTGTTTTATTTTATTGGTTTTTTCAGAGGGAAGGTGTGAAGTATGGGCTGGGTGGAAAGTGAATACAAATATTTCAAATAAAGTACTTTTCTGAAAGTGTATTAATCTATCATTGAAATACTGAAGACAATACTGAAGTCAGTGTTTAAAAGGATATTGATCTCTTGACATGTTTTCCAAAGCCACTTGTTCTTGCAAGGAATTGTCAGGCATCACCCCATGCCTCAACACACAAGTCCTGTTAAATAAAGGATTAAATTAGTTAATGAGTGAAAAACACCTATTCCTCACTGTGACTTGAGTTAAGGTTTTTTCCCTTGGCCACTTCACACCACAGAAAATCCTCCTGCTCACAAGCCAAGAAAGTGAGCCAATTAAAGTGTCAGGAATATAAGTTACGTTGATGAGAACTACTCCAAAGTTATTGAGAGTTGCAGTGGTTTCCAGATGAGCTCGTAAGAGTCGCTGCTTTGGTGCAGGAGGCCAAGAACTCTCACAAGAGCTTCTCTGACCTTTGCTGCCCCAGCCCTCCTGACTGGTACACAATTCTCTGGGGGTTTTTTTGTATTAGAACCCTTCAGACATGGAGGAAGAAAAGAAAAAGAAAGTGAATCAATGAAGATGATCATCCCGTCAGTAAATTGTTGAAAAAATGAATGGATAGGTGGATGGGTGATTTTTTTTGTATTAGAACCCTTCAGACATGGAGGAAGAAAAGAAAAAGAAAGTGAATAAATGAAGATGATCATCCCGTCAGTAAATTGTTGAAAAAATGAATGGATAGGTGGATGGGTGAAATTCTGAGATGATGGTGGTTATAAAAAGGTATGGAGTTTTGCAAATAATGTCATCAAGAAAGTGGAAAGATAAGTTACAGAATGGAAGAAAATATCTGCAAATCATTTATCTGATAACGGACTCGTTTCCAGAGTATAGAAAGAACTCCTAAAACACAGTAAGAAAATGATAAACAACACATTTAAAAATGGACAAATGATTGGACTAGACTTTTCTTCAAAGATATACAAATGAACAGTAAGCACATAAAAATATACTCAATATCATAAGCCATCAAAGAAACCAACATCAAAATCACAATGAGATACCACTTTACATCCAATAGGATGGCTGTAATCAATGAGACAGATAACAAATGCTGGTGAGGACATGGAAAGATTCAAACCCTCATAGAGCTCTGGTGGGAATGTAAAATGGTGCAGCCACTCTGGAAAACAGTTTGGCTTTCCACAAAAGGTTAACCACAGAATGTTACCACATGATCCAGCAATTTTACCCGTAAGTACTTACCCAAGAGAAATGATCACACATGTCCACACAAAATCTTGTATGTAATGCTCATAGAAATATTATTTATAATAACCAAAAAGTGGAAACAACCCAAATGTCCATCAACTGATGAATGGATAATCAAAATGTGGTATTATATGCATATAATGGGATATTATTTGGTAACAATGGGGAATAAAGTATTAATACATGCTACAAAATGATGAACATAGAAAACATTATGCTGAGGGCCGGCCCGGTGGTGCACTGGAGAGTGCGCCGCTTGGGAGCACGGTGGCGCCCCTGCTGAGGGTTCAGATCCCATGTGGAGACTGGTTCCCACTCACTGGCTGAGCGAGGTGCAGGCGCAACACCGAGGGTTGTGATCCCGTTACCAGTCAGTAAAAAAGACAAAAAAAAGGGGGAAAAAAAAAGAAAACATTATGTTGAGTGAAAGAAGCAAGTCACAAAGACTATGTATTGTTAGACCAGTCAGTAAAAAAGACAAAAAAAAGGGGAAAAAAAAAAGAAAACATTATGTTGAGTGAAAGAAGCAAGTCACAAAGACTATGTATTGTTAGAGTCCATACACATGAAATATCCATAATAGGTAAATCTAGAAAGACAGCAAGTAGATTAGTGGCTTCCTAGGGCTTGGGGCAACAGATTTGGGGGAAATAGGGAGTGACTGCTAATGGGTACAAAGCTTCTTTTTAGGATGATGAAATCTTCTCAGATTAATAGTGGTCATGATTGCACAGCTCTATGAATATACTAAAAAGCATTGAATGGTTACACTTTAAATGGATGACTGTATGGTATATGAATTATATCTCAATAAAGTTGTTTTTTACAAAAGTCATTTAACAGAAATTGAAGAAAGTCCAAATTAAAAACTGCCATCAGATATCATGCTGAGAATCTAAATGTAATTTTTCAGAGTAGAATGCAATTTCCTTAAGCGATTTGGCTTTCTTTAAGTGGTTATATTCTTAATAATCTTGAATGAAAAGTTAGGGCAAATATCACCCATTCTCAATAACATAACCCATAGAAGAAAGAATATGGCAGTATCCTATACTAGTCAGTTTATCAATGGGTTTTAAAGTAAATCATTCATCTTAACTGCCACCATTACTATGAGTTAATATTTTTAATTAATTCGCATTCCTCTTAAAATATGTATATTTAAAAGGAATACGTATTTGCCTATTACAGTTTAAAAACCAGTTTCACTTGTCATAAATAATCAACGTTTTTAAATTCTAGCAAGTTGGTCTAAGACTGAGACTTGCTAATCTTTTTTGTTCAAAGGAGAGACTAATATATTAGAGAGGTATTAAAATCTAGTGTAGCAGAAGGAATGACCCTATCAAAGAATTAAAAAGAACTGAAAAGGAAATACTCCATGCAAGTTAACATTACTGAACACTATATCCATGAACCACCTGAGACTATCTGTTAACCATTTACCTAATCATCTGATAAAGCTGTTACTGGTTGGTGGGTGGCTCTTCTCCCGGTGGCAACTCCAAAAAAGCAGGTGCCTTCCAATTTGTGACTCCACTACAGTCTTCTGTATCCAGCTGGAGGAGCAACATTTTCCTCTTAAAAATATGGCTCAGAATTGACACACATCAAGTCTGCTGATTTCCATTGGCCAGAATTAATCATATGGTCACTCCTGAATGCAAGAGGAGCTGAGAAATGTGGTCCCTGGCGGGCCTGCCATTTCCAGAAAAACTCTAAACCATGGAAGTGGAAGCAGAAATTGTACTAGACGGCTCTCTTGGCCACAACCTATGCTAACCCGGGGATTCTGGACAGATAAGCCATCATCTATAGCTGAAACGACTCTTTTGAAAGGATGTCCCAGTATTAGATGCATTCTGAAAAAGTGAACCTGAGGAAATAGGCTTATTCCATGGGAGACTACTTAAAACTAATGGATGTTTAAAAAAAAATAAATAACAGCCTAAACCAAGCATGCAATTATGGATCCTTTGAGTTGAAAGGGACCCCAGAGAACATGTATTTATCACACAAAATATTTCACCTAGAATACATGCTCAAAGGCTCAGGTGTTTGTTGCCTCCCCTTTGAAATGCAGTTAGATTGATCTCCTTGGGTCTGATTACCATGTCGATATGTCCCTCTCTCCCTCACCATCAGCCGCAAAAACCAACTTGTGGCTAAACTGAAACAGGGAAAAATCAAGAAACACAGGCTGCCTCACCTAGTGGTATGGGTCTGATTACCATGTCGATATGTCCCTCTCTCCCTCACCATCAGCCGCAAAAACGAACTTGTGGCTAAACTGAAACAGGGAAAAATCAAGAAACACAGGCTGCCTCACCTAGTGGTAGACTGTAAAAGGCCTCAGGCACCATTACTCCTAAATCAATATAAAAGCATTTCCAGACTATCCATTATGCTCAGGAAATTGGCCTTGGGATTGTTTTTCTTTCTTTTTCTTTTTAAATTGAAATATTTGAAACACGTCCTTCCTTACCTTATAAAACAGCAAACTGTGGAATGGCATGTGGTCTTTCTTTGATGACTCAGGGATTATTGACAACATTCATGGGATACAGGCCCTTTTTGACCTCACGCTAAATGACTACAGCTGTCGTAGTTCTGGAATGCTCGTGGCTCCTCTGGCTTTCCCATGTGAGGCTGCCCAGCTTCTCCCCACCTCTGTTCCTGCTTAGCATGGCTCCTCCCCACCTTGCCCTCCTTTACCTGCTGTAGGTTTGAAAACCAAATGGCCAAACTGCTGAGAGCACCTTGATTCTTATGTTACACACAGTCCTAAATAAAAGACTTGCTTCTGAGTCCATCTCGGAATCTTTAGTGTATATAAAGTATGTGACACTTCTTTCAGCTCTTCAAAGTTCTGTGTACTCAGTTCACAATTTTCTTCGTTCCACATAAGTGAAGCTGTTGGACAACTGAGTTCCAAATAAGTGATATGCCTAATTATACTCCCATCACCTATTAGTTAGGACTTTCATTTGCAAGTGACCCAAGACCGAATCTCAGTTCACAATTTTCTTCGTTCCACATAAGTGAAGCTGTTGGACAACTGAGTTCCAAATAAGTGATATGCTTAATTATACTCCCATCACCTATTAGTTAGGACTTTCATTTGCAAGTGACCCAAGACCGAATCAAATTGCTTTAAGCAAAATAGGAAATGTATTGGCTCAAAAAGGTGAAAAATCCATCCACTTTAGGCACAGCCATGTCCAGGTGCTCAAACCATATCGTCAAAGTGTCATCTCTCAACATCTTAGGCTCTGCTTTCTGCCATGTTGCCATTTATCTAGGCAAAGTTGGCCACTAGCATGTACAGGCTTATATTTGACCAGTTTAGCAACCACGAAAGAGAACAGGTGTCTTTTCCCCTAGAGTAGAGCAAAAGTCTCAGTACTGATTTCCATTAGTCTGGATTGGGTTAAATGACCATCCCTAAACCAATCACAACGACTGAGTGGCATTAAATAAAGTTTATGGAAAGCCATTGTTTTGGACTAGCCTCCTGCGTGAGGCCCCAGCAAACCAGACCAAACCAGAATGGAGTCACTTGTGCTAAATGCCACATAGTCAAACAACTTTGAAACAAGCCAGTTTCCAAAAGAACCCCAGGAGATTCCAGTCAACCTGAATCTGTGTGACAAGGAAGTTCCCTCTGTTTTAACCCTATAAGAAAAGTGACTTCGAAATGACCAATCTGCTTTTGTTCTCAGTTTCTGCATTCTTCAACCTTTTTCTGCCCATAAAGCCAAACTCCTCTGCTCAGCTCATGGGAGCACTCCTATTTTATAAAATAAGGTGTTGCCTGATTCTACGATCACAAATAACGGCTAATTAAGAGGACTTTAAATTTGTTATAATTTTATCTTTTGACCATGGCCAGGCTTTGATCACACACTCAACCCCAGAGTTCAAAACTCCATCCAAAACTACATGGATTGGGAAAAGGCAGAATTAAGGTTAATTCTTTAAGATGAAATCAACATGACTTTAAAGAAAAAAGAAATGATGTCGGGCCAGCAGAAAACAAGATGCCAGCTGAAGGTCATTACCGGACATTGAATCTAGGTTTCTAGAGGTTTAAATACAAGGCAATTTTTGGATAATCATTTTGCTGTACAGTCATTCCTGCTAGTAACACTTCTGAAATTTTTCTGTATGCAGGAAGATAAACTTGGCACTGAAACCATCCAATATACCTCTAACATTAGGCCTTTTTAAGTAGAACATATTTCTGTTTCCTGATTACAGTGTGTTTCTATCATCACCCTTCAAATAATTTTCACACTTCTCTCACTTGAAATAAAAATTTCAGTGTGAAATTTATCTATTCAATGGCATTATGTTAGCAGTTTCTCAGTCTTTGTAAGTCTTTCTGGAACACCATTTTCTCCTAAAACAGGAAGTATGAAGCCAAAAACAATCTTTCTTTTTTAGTAGCTCTCCAGTGACTGCTGCTGGAAGCTTTAATAAAAGGCAGGATTAGCAGCCAGGGCACCCTAAGCTGGTACTACACAGAAAGCATCTTTAAAATTCCTTTGAGTGTCAGTTTCCTAGGCAGATGTCCTTCTGCTTCTGCAGAGCCCACATTTCCACAAGCAGTGGACTTGGCTCTGCCCTAGGCGTTGAATAGGGGCTTCCCAGATGCTGAAGGGAGGCACGGAGCACAGCCCTCACCCAGTTCTGCTGCCAACATGCTCATATGGGGAGAATCAACCAGGCACCCTCCCACACACTCTGTCCACCCACCTCCATAAATCTCACTCTGCAAGAGGGGTGAGGAAATGGATCTGTTCTCTATTCAGAGGCCACAGAGCCAAGAACTCCCAAAGTTCTTGCGTCAGAATCTCCACTCTCCAACTCTGCTGGGCATTCTTCCTTGACCCCACCTGGAAAGGGACCATGGTATCTCTTAGAATCATCCCTGTGGTTCACAGTAAAAAGACTGGGGTTTGACACTTGATCCTGCCCCCACAGGGTCCTTCAATCCTCTTTCTGACAACAGTCCCTGTTTTCTTTTAGGGCTCCTCCTCTCCCCCCACCACCCTTGCATGTGGTCCAGGTAGGGCTCTCCCCCAGTGTAAGCCTGAAGTCAGCACACCTGCATCTCACTGGCCACAGGGACCAGTTCCAAGACAGGCCCTGGTCTAAGACAATCAGGTCTGGGCACATACGAACAATTTGTAAGAGCTACTCAAAGACACATGCTATTTCCTCCTGGACAGGAAGCTGAACCAATGCCAGGGACCAGCTTGTCACAGTTTGCCTGGGACTTTCCTGGCTTTAAAACTGAAAGTCCCACATCCAGGGAACTTCCTCAATCCGAGGCAAACCACAACAGTTGGGCACCCTCAGTGATGCAAGGGCTAGAGCTGCTACAGCCATGCTGTTACCACGTGGAATCTGAGAGTGAAACTAGCACAACGGAAAAGGAGCTGAGATGGAGAGAAGTCAGTTCCTGATCACGTCTTCAAAGCCTTCATTCTCTTTTTTGGTTAAACCAACTTAACTCAAATTTCCTGGCACTTGTAACAGACAGCCTACTCACTAGTATATCAGTTGAGTGACATTGCCCTTTGAGATTACAGTGAGAAGACAGCTTTCTCCAAACCAGGAAAACAGCCCTCGCTAGAATCCGAGCATCCTGATCTCAGACTTCCAGACTTCAGAACTGTGAGATATAAATTTCTGTTGTTTAAGCTCCCCAGTCTACGATATTTGTTACGGCAGCCAGGGCTGACTAAGAAAGTATCAATAACTAGTTGGTAATTGCTAAATTTAGACTTTTGTTTTCTTCTTAGGAAAATAAAATTTACTTTCAAAATGAAGCTCCCAGCTGCATTTGTAAATGCCTTTTCCAAAGCAAATGATACTAGGAGGAAAAAAAACCAAAAAACGAAAAAGAGGGAATGTAATAAGCCTGCACCAAGCAGGATTAGGAGTGGGGTGGGGAGGGGGCAGGAGAAACCTGGCCGCCTTGTTGTCACCAGAGAGGGACGCTCCAGTGCTCAGGTGGTCTGCTCTCTCCTTGCCAGTTTGGAGGCACAGCAGGTTCACCAGGGCGTGGAGAGGTAGAGCCCAGCTCTCTGCTGTATTGATTTATGTGCTATGACCGCAGCTTCTCTATTACAGCCTGGACTGGCTTTACTCTAAGCTGACTTGAGATCATAAAAGGAATATTCTCGACTGCCACATGTTTGGGAGGGAGACTGGGATAGAGTGGCCAAGTGATTCCCCCAGGACTGCTGGGCTTGAGCCCAACTGCTTCAGAAAATCTTGGAGGAATGTACAGTACTGGACCGAAGGAATTTTTCTCTCCATAGACTAGTGGTATAATCACTGTGTGTCCAGAGTCAGGAGGGGGTGCCTACAACCTGTGATACCCAAAATGTGCCTATGAGGCTTTTGAGGGCAGGAACTATGACAGTTTTGCTCACCACGTATCAGGGAACTGTGCATCTGTCACATAACATACATAAGTAAGTATGAGTTTTATGTGGACAGTGCTTAAGCGTCCATTTCATCCCATTTATCAACCCTACAGGTTCTGGACCGATTGACAAGTAAATAAAAGAGTTAATGCATCTGTCACATAACATACATAAGTAAGTATGAGTTTTATGTGGACAGTGCTTAAGCGTCTATTTCATCCCATTTATCAACCCTACAGGTTCTGGACCGATTGACAAGTAAATAAAAGAGTTAGATCATGATCCAAGCATCAGCTTCATCCATGTGAAGCCTGGATTCCAGGTCTTGGCTTTACCAAGCCCGAGGCCAAAAGAAATTCCCTCTTCCTCTTCCCAGCTGAGCCTAGTGACCCAGGGAGAGGCAGGACAGCCAGAATCCTGCCTCCCTCCACTCCCACCTTACAAGGCCCAGTCCTGCTCTGGTGAACCTTCTGCAAGGGGAAGGGATAAGAGGAGGCAAATAGGCAGGCAGCTCTGAGCAGGATGTGCTGCATAACCCCCTTTTCCCATCCCACCAGCCAGATAACTCATGCCTTAGCACGGGGGGAGGAAAAGGAGAGCAGAAGGAAGTCCAGAAAGGTTTGCTGTTACTTTTTCAAGAGGTTCAATGACATTGTCCTTGAAGTTCAGAAAGCAGACCCACCCTATACTAACAGACACTAAATCAAAAGATTTCAACTACTATTTTATTTTCCCCAACACTCCTATCTCAGGCATGCAACAAACTAGACATGAATTCCTGATTTTATGGGCTCTTTCTGATGGCTGTCTGTGCCCCACCATGTATCTCTTAGAATCATCCCTGTGGTTCACAGTAAAAAGACTGGGGTTTGACACTTGATCCTGCCTCCACAGGGTCCTTCAATCCTCTTTCTGACAACAGTCCCTGTTTTCTTTTAGGGCTCCTCCTCTCCCCCCACCACCCTTGCATGTGGTCCAGGTAGGGCTCTCCCCCAGTGTAAGCCTGAAGTCAGCACACCAGTCAGGCATTGGGGTAGGGGCTTTCTCTACTGACCTTATTTAGGCCCTGGGATATAAAGCTCCTGAGGACAGCCAAGGCTGTCACTTCTTTCCAGGACTTCCTAGAAATNGGATAAGAGGAGGCAAATAGGCAGGCAGCTCTGAGCAGGATGTGCTGCATAACCCCCTTTTTCCATCCCACCAGCCAGATAACTCATGCCTTAGCACGGGGAGAGGAAAAGGAGAGCAGAAGGAAGTCCAGAAAGGTTTGCTATTACTTTTTTAAGAGGTTCAATGACATTATCCTTGAAGTTCAGAAAGCAGACCCACCCTATACTAACAGACACTAAATCAAAAGATTTCAACTACTATTTTATTTTCCCCAACACTCCTATCTCAGGCATGCAACAAACTAGACATGAATTCCTGATTTTATGGGCTCTTTCTGATGGCTGTCTGTGCCCCACCATGCTAAGCCATTGCATAGGCTGCAGAAAGGACCAAGAATGAGAAAGCAACTAGATTCCACTACAGGTATCAACCATGGTCAGGCATTGGGGTAGGGGCTTTCTCTACTGACCTCATTTAGGCCCCGGGATATAAAGCTCCTGAGGACAGCCAAGGCTGTCACTTCTTTCCAGGACTTCCTAGAAATAACCCACAGAATTCAAGACTTTCATAGAGCAGTTTGACAACCACTAGTCTAAAGGAAACAGCATTGAACTAAAAGGCCAACATCGTTAGTTAATTATGCAAAGCATACTGTGTAAGGCTGTTTAACTTCTTCCTGCTTCAGTTCTCCATCACCCAACCAAGATGCCTCTTTGAGCTACTCTCAGGCCACCCTCTCTACCTTCTTCGTAGCTCTTTAGATGCAGAGGCAAGGTGGAGTCCCAGTTCTGCCAGGCACTTGTCACATGACCTTGGGCAAGCCACTCTCTCCATGTGCAGCTAGGCAGTTAGTGACCTCTCCCTTGCAATGAGGTGCTACAGCTTAAAAAGAGAGCATGTGCATAATGCCTGAGCAGAAACTCTCAAACCTAGCAAATTCTCAGTAAAAAAAAAACTACTGCTGTTATAAACCAAATCTTGTGCATTTTTAACCACCTGCAAGGAGGAAACGATGTTCAGCATTGAGATTCTGACACTTACTGTCCATAAAGCCACAGTGCCTTTTAGTCCTTTCTATCAGATGTTTACTGTCATGGGACAAGACTATTATTGGAACTAGAACAAATACTCGAATTTTCATTTCCAGTTTACTATTTATCTTTGAAGTTTTCTCTGCACGGGAGA
>NW_007733554.1:45526-48214 GCF_000696425.1 Galeopterus variegatus
ACAAGATTTGAAACAAAAAGTTTTCACTTCAAAATACTTCTGAGATTTTGAAAGCAGTAATATAATCTAAGTGCTAAAATACCATGTTATTCATCTTTTTATGAAAGCACACCCAGAAAACATTACGTTTGCTACTCTTTAGCTATGAGGGTACTTCAAAATGTTCATGGAAAAATAGAATTATAAAATAATACTAAAATTTCCATGAACTCTTTGAAGTACCCTTGTACTTTAACATCAGAACCTAAGGTTAATAAAGCTGCATTGGGGAAGTAGTTGTCGTACAGAGGAACAGGGTTTTGTAGTCTAAGACACAGATTCAAATCTAACTTCAAGAACCCACTAGGCTTTCAAGTTGTTGGGCCTTTGGTTTTCTTATTTATAAAACTGAGATAACATCTCATATCAGAGATGTTATAAGAAATTAAGCTGTATCGAGAACTCCAACATTTCCTTTCTAAAATAATACTTGTTTTAAAAACATTTCTAATCCATATTTTATTCAATCAGATTTTTACACCAATTATATCAATGAAAATTTTTATTGTATACAGTTGTTATTTTATGATACATTATGATAACCTAGACAAATTTTTTCTATTAAAACCTTTGGAAAGCATAAATTTATTTGAAAAATTATTCTATTGAGATATTTTGGGCCATGTTAGCTACTTTAATTTCTCTCTTGAAAAGAATGTTCCGAAATTGCTCTAAAAAATAGTTCCCCTGATAACTATAAACATTGTAGCCCGACCTATATTTCTTATGGAAGCAAAATTCCTGCCAATATCTCTGACAGTTTTGCCTACAGAAAGTCTGAAAAATTCAGTCTGCTATTTCTTTACAATGTTTTTTTTTTCCATTCTGTTATTCAAATCCAGTCGGGTTTGAAGAAAGGTAATCAACTATAAAAAATAATCATGATAAGGATTTACATTTAAAACAATTTAAGGCAATTTTAAGCACTTAGCTTATTCTGAACACTTTGAACCCATGCCAATGACATACAGAAAACATCTCAGCATCTGTGAGTCTGACAGTTTCAATCCTCACACAATGATAAGATGATGGAATTTTTAAATAAGCCAAATGTTTTTCTGGCCAAGCCTTTTTTCCTGAGTCACATAAAAATGTGTTTAATGCTATTGACCAAGGTGGTTTTGGTTTTTCTTTACTCTCCCAAGGGACTGAATGAGAACTGGGTTTGGACAATTTGCCCAGCAGGATTTTTAGAGTGCGATGTCCCAGGCAGGCAAGCTGGCACTCAGAAGCCTTGTAAACATAATTCTGATATGTATGTCCCATGAGGCAGTCCTTCCAGTCAAGGGTGGAGTCAAAGAAGTCATCAGAACAAAGTCAAATCCAGATGGAAAATCACAGGCTCGACAACATGAATGTTCATTGTCTTAGGTATCAAAAAGGTGCTAGGATACTAATAAGCTAGTTTCTTATTTCCACTAAGACGTGCAATGGCTTCTATTCTCACAGGTGGGAGAAAGCAGTCACCTTAGATCAGACCCTCTTTGTTCCAGGAAGTTCACCAGAAATCATTCGTTATAAATAAATTTTGAAGCAATTGCCTTTTGGCTGTTCTGGAGGAAAAGTTTGAGTGTTGTGGGGCTTCGAAGTGACCCTGGATTTAAATCTTATTGGCAATCAAAACATCTGTGTCCCTTCCAATTAACCGGTTTGAAACTATGAGTTTTTCTGGGTCTAAGGAACCTTCTATGAGGTAAGCAAGTGATACCAGACACCTCCTTTTTGGGTTCAGAGTTTTATATTTAGCCTATTTTGATTTGGTGCTAATAGTAAGAAAAGAAAACAAACAAACAGGAAACTGCCCAGAAGTAGGAAGGTGGAGACTAGCTGGGTGGCCTGTGTTCAACACTGGAGCCCAGTACTGGGAACAGGGCTGATGACGTGACAGGACCCTTCCTAAACTAGTCACCATGACAACCAGATCATGTCCCCAAGGCAGGGTCAACTTAAGGCCATCAAAGGCCCTAAATACTGAGAAGAGTATGTTTCCCATCCAATCACCATCCCTTCCCAAAATGTCATTCAAAATAGTATTTATACTCAGCCATAAAATGACGGTAAGAAAGTCTAAGAGTAAGAATTAGCTTTTCTCATAATGCCTATTTTAATGCTTCTTTTGCAATATCACATCTTTCGGAACAACTCTTTATCACAGTTTTGGTGCACCACTTTAGTCTGGATTTACAGTTACCTAGCCCTGCCTTGAGGAAATGGCCTGGTGTTTGCAAACTCAAAAGTTGTAACCTCGGGACCCTGGGCCTACTTTTGCCTGCAGAACCTAGAGCTGAAGGAACACTCAGTGAGCAGAAGCCCTCTCACTTGTGGTATGTCTAGCAACCAATGTGCTCCCTGGGTACCCCAGGCTTGTACTAGGTCACTGCAAAATCTGTTTTCAGCCACACCAAAGAGGCAGAGAGGGCGGGTAGGAGGCTGTGGCCATATTTCAGGCAAGAGAAAATGGAGACTGAAAACTAGGGCAAGAGGGATGAAAAGGAGGTGCTGGACGGGGAAATGTTGTGAATGGAAAATCTAGACAAGTTTATGGTGGATTGGGGCTGTACGTAAGGAGGTGAGTAAGGCAGGGAAAGGTTTCTCATCTGGGTTACAGAGTTGATGGTCATGCTACCAACTGAGATGGCAATTATGAGA
>NW_007733554.1:48632-52199 GCF_000696425.1 Galeopterus variegatus
GTTTCTCATCTGGGTTACAGAGTTGATGGTCATGCTACCAACTGAGATGGCAATTATGAGAGGAGGAGGAGGAGATAGTTAAGGGAAAGGGTGGTGATTGCGATTTGTGGCCAGTTGAACTTGCTCACTGCTCTCCATAGAGAGCTGACTCTCCATGTGGAAGGGGCCCAGATGTGGATCCAGACCTTATGAGAAGGAGGACTGGGACTCACCCAGGTAGCTGAAGATAAGAAGCCTACAAGAATACCTGCAGCATAAAAGCCATCCAATGCAGTGGGGGCAATAACAGAAGAGTGTCCACGAGGAATAAGGAGGAGAGAAAGAGAGCACAGACACGTTGGACTGAGCAAGACCGGAGCCATGATGGGACCGAAAACCGCAGAGGCCATAGGCAAATTTTAAAAGGACACCATTTTTTTTCACAGAATGCATTTCTCTGAGTTCCTTCTTTTCCCATGGTTACTTGATTTTTGGAACCTTGGTTATGGGGCAAAATGATATTATTTACGTAAACGTAGAGTCGTCTTCTAGCCAGACTGAAGCTGCAAACTTTCAGAACCTGGGAAACCAAGGAAGACATCAGTAAAGCTATGCTGATTCCATGCCTCCAGCAGAGCATGAGATAACAGCAAGGACAGGAGCAGAAACCAGATAGAGCCTTGGCAAGACTTTGCACTGGAGACCTTGCATGAAGCCCCCGTGGCTCACATCTGCCTCCCTCCTGCTTTTTATTTCCCATGTTCCATTCCCTCAGCCCCCTTTTAAAAAAATCTCTTAGTAAAACTGAGTCTTGGAGATGGCTTTAGTCTAGTCATTCTCCTTCAGGTTTACCAGAGAGATGGGCTAGCCCAACATCTCTCCTCAGGTCGCTGGTATTCCTGAATAAGAGCTGACTTCCACTTTCACCAACATTTGACTTTTGGGTGGTTCGTTTTTGAAAGGGGGCAGGCAGCTGGACCTGTGTGCCCTGTGACAGATGGAGGACTGTTTTCTGTCCTCAGGAGCTGACCTGAGAGAAGAAGGAGAAATTCTTCNATGGACAAAGAAATAATCAGGTATTTTAAGAGTCCCTGCTTAAATAAGATCAATCTTCATAAGCTATATGAAGAAACTGACCTCATAGATAATCCTACATATGTGTCTACTTGACTGCCAGACATTTGGTCAGACGTTCTGCCTGTGTCCCAAAGGGTGTTTCTAGATGAGATTTACACTTGCATTGACAGGCTGAGTAAAGCATTTACCCCTGCTGATGTGGGTGGGCCTCATTCTACCAGTTGAATGTTTCAATAGAACACAAAGGCTGACAGTCCGTCAAGTAAAAAGGGATGCCTGTCACCTGACTGCCTTCCATCTGGGACATCAGATTTTTCCTGCCTTCAGAACTGAAACATTGGCTCTTCCTGGGTCTTGAGCTTGCCAGCCTTCAGACTAGAACTACACCGTGCGTTTTCCTGGTTCTCAGGCCTTCAGATATGGACTGGAACTCACTACACCATTGACTCTTGTGGTCTCCAACTTCTGACTGCAGATCTTGGGATTTGTCAGCCTCCATAATCACATGGGCCAATTCCCTGTAATCCATCTCTTTATATGTATCTACACATCCTATCGGATCTGTTTCTCTGGAGAATGCTGACATATACTTATACATGTATATATATCACAAACCAGTATTTTAGTATTTCTAAAGAGTAATTTGGTCATCAGAATGTGATGTTGTCTTTAAGTTTACTGTGTATTTTTTTCTTCCAAAAAAGTCAATCTTAAAAAAAGGAGTTGGCAAAAATTAATCATGAACCTGGAATTTTTTTTGTACTTCATGTTTCTCCAAACTCCACCTTTGGCTCTGGTTATTCACGCAGACCTCCAGTCACCACAAACACCCAGTATAAATGAGTACTGCTGTGACCAGCTTCCTTACCTGTNGAGATGGCTTTAGTCTAGTCATTCTCCTTCAGGTTTACCAGAGAGATGGGCTAGCCCAACATCTCTCCTCAGGTCGCTGGTATTCCTGAATAAGAGCTGACTTCCACTTTCACCAACATTTGACTTTTGGGTGGTTCGTTTTTGAAAGGGGGCAGGCAGCTGGACCTGTGTGCCCTGTGACAGATGGAGGACTGTTTTCTGTCCTCAGGAGCTGACCTGAGAGAAGAAGGAGAAATTCTTCTTCTGAGAAGGAAGAGGGAGCAGAAAATACTTGCCACGATGAATACATCTGACGTAGAGGAAGAGATAACGTTCATACAAGGTAGCCTTGAACTTCGCAGAAATTAGGAAGTGACGTCGCTCTTGAGCATGATAGAGCTGGAGGTCAACGAAAGGCTCAAGGAGGACAAAAAAATTAAGTGGGTTCAAGGCAGAAAGGGGGAGTAAAGGAACTTGAGTCATGAGAAGAGGAGCAGCATCCACTGGAGAAGGGTCTTCAGGGGGAAAGGCAAAGATCAATGAAAAAATTGGGTAGAAAAATAACCAACTGTATATCTCTGGATTTACTTTCCAATATTTTGCATAAAGAACAGAACGATAAACCTCAGATAACTAGAGGCAATCTAAAAACTGAGATTTTTCTAAGGAATGAGTCTCTGCCAGATTTTAGCCTTTTCACAAATCACAAATATACAGTGACCAAGACATTTCACTTAAGAGAAAGAACAAGGTCTCTAAATCAAACATGGACAAAGAAATAATCAGGTATTTTAAGAGTCCCTGCTTAAATAAGATCAATCTTCATACGCTATATGAAGAAACTGACCTCATAGATAATCCTACATATGTGTCTACTTGACTGCCAGACATTTGGTCAGACATTCTGTGTGTGTCCCAAAGGGTGTTTCTAGATGAGATTTACACTTGCATTGACAGGCTGAGTAAAGTATTTACCCCTGCTGATGTGGGTGGGCCTCATTCTATCAGTTGAATGTTTCAACAGAACACAAAGGCTGACGGTCCATCAAGTAAGAAGGGATGCCTGCCACCTGACTGCCTTCCATCTGGGACATCAGATTTTTCCTGCCTTCAGAACTGAAACATCAGCTCTTCCTGGGTCTTGAGCTTGCCAGCCTTCAGACTAGAACTACACCATGCGTTTTCCTGGTTCTCAGGCCTTCAGATATGGACTGGAACTCACTACACCATTGACTCTTGTGGTCTCCAACTTCTGACTGCAGATCTTGGGATTTGTCAGCCTCCATAATCACATGGGCCAATTCCCTGTAATCCATCTCTTTATATGTGTCTACACATCCTATCGGTTCTGTTTCTCTGGAGAATGCTGACATATACTTATGCATGTATATATATCATAAACCAGTATTTTAGTATTTCTAAAGAGTAATTTGGTCATCAGAATGTGATGTTGTCTTTAAGTTTACTGTGTATTTTTTTCTTCCAAAAAAGTCCATCTTAAAAAAAGGAATTGGCAAAAATTAATCATGAACCTGGAATTTGTTTTGTACTTCATGTTTCTCCAAACTCCACCTTTGGCTCTGGTTATTCACGCAGATCTCCAGTCACCACAAACACCCAGTATAAATGAGTACTGCTGTGACCAGCTTCCTTACCTGT
>NW_007733554.1:52927-56360 GCF_000696425.1 Galeopterus variegatus
CAATATTTTACAATTTCCATGGCACAAAATTGTTTCAAGTACACTTCTTTTTTATTTCTAACGGCGTATCTGGCCAGGGATTTCATCTCTCTGGGCTTGTTTCCCCATTGAAAAAATATGAAGACATTAGGAAAGGTGATCTGAATAGACTCTTCTCATGCTAATGTCCTAGTATTGAAACTTAACATCCAAAGGGTATCTCCTTAATAGCAGTTTTATTATCCACGTAGGTTCTGTATTCCTTTTTCTATGGAAACAAGATGTTAGGTAATACCTTCATGTGTCTTGAGATCTATGTAAGATTGGATAAAAATCCTAATTGCACCACCCTATGCATTTCTGAAGCCATCTCCCACAATTTCTGCAAACTCCTGGGGGAGCATTTGGTCTCATGAGAACTTCTGGCACTAGCCTTGGCTTGGTGGACCATCTTACCATTCATATCCGCCCCCATAGACCCAAATGTAACACTCAATCCTTTCCTCCATTTCCCCAATTTCTAAAGAAAATAAAGGGTGGGTAGAGGGTGACTTTATTACAGATTTGAAAGGAGTGCAAAAACATGAATAACTCATTTAAAAATTTGGCATCCCCACTCTCATCATATTTAAACATTAGGCCACCTGTCTCCTAGGGGTTTCCTCTGGCCAATTTACCTCTGCAGTGCTCAGCCTCCCTCTGGCTCTGAGAGTAGAACAATTCTTATTTTCTTGTTCTGAGCACTTTAACTGTCTCTTTTACTACCCCGGCTCTCTTTTATTGACCTCAGGTTCTTTCTCACCTGCTACCCCAAATGTCTTAGTAAGTTATTATAAACAAAGATACTTATTTCTCTAAGAAAAATTCAGATGCCATCTGCTAAGAGAATATGTGTTTCATACCCAATCTCACAACACACACAACTGTAATGGCAACCATACTGCTATATTAAGACCTAACATATCTCTATAGCTCCCACACACATTCCAAGAAGTTCTCACCATCTGATTTATAAGATGACCCTGACCATATGCTCAGCATCAAAGGTATAAGGGCCTCAAAAGTACTAAGAAACCAGAAAGGGGTTCATGTTCCCCTCATGGAAACTAGCACTGACCTTCAACAGCACAGACTTCCCAACTAATAATCCACAGCTCACCCATGCGCTAGAAGACTTGCGTTTAAAAGTTATAGTGTTAACAAGTTAAGGACCCTGTTTACAACCATTCAAATATTTCGAGCAATTGAAAGTCATGTTTGAAAACTATTTGTACCGTTCTTATAAATCTTGGAAATTAGTAACTACTGTTCAGGGACATACAGAGGCTGCACTGACTAGCAGCTCTGCTTGACCGTCCTGGCAAATCATTCCAGTTCTACTGGTTATTATTTTAATCACTTATGTATCACCTGTGATACATTTGGTGTTGGGAGTGCATGTAAACTTTTTTCTTTATCTTATTTTCCACAATCTCTTCTATAAATAATGGAGGTATATATGATTTTTGTTATTATTATTATTGCTATCTGGCAGTAAATGTTCTTAAATGGAATATAACCGATTTTGTTTATCTTTTTAATTGTTTCTTATTGATTTTTAATTCATAATTTAGATTGGTTTTTGATGTCAACTATTTGCTCAAGTCTGATTCTTAGTAGAATTTCATATTTTCTAGAAATAAAAATAATGCTTACTTCTTTTTTATTATTTATTATTAGCATATTAATTATTACAAATAGTGATTTTTCTTTATGCCATTTACCTGACCTACCTCTCCCCAACCCACCTCCTTCTGTCCCCACCATCTCTACTATCATTAGATTTGTTCTCTCCTTCTGAAAGTTCAATGTATTGTTGTGATCTTCTCTTTCTTTCTTCCTTCTTTCCTTCCTTGTTTCTTAACACCCAGTTATTAGTGAGAATATGCAGTATTTCTCTTTCCTTGTCTGGCTTACTTCACTTAATGTAATTTTCTCCAAGCTCAACCATGTTGCTGTAAATGGCAGAATTTCATTCTTTTTTATGGCAGAGTAGTATTCCATTGTGTACATATACCACATTTTCCTTATCCAGTCACCCATCAATAAATACTTAGGTTGGTTCCATATTTTGGCAATTGTAATAGAGCTGCAATGAACATAGGAGTGCAGGTCTCCCTTCCAAATGATGATTTCCAT
Organism: Galeopterus variegatus; assembly: GCF_000696425.1. Taxonomy (NCBI): domain Eukaryota; kingdom Metazoa; phylum Chordata; class Mammalia; order Dermoptera; family Cynocephalidae; genus Galeopterus; species Galeopterus variegatus. The sequence goes on from NW_007733554.1 coordinate 55,085, forward strand.
TCCTTTGGATATATACCCAGCAGTGGGATTACTGGATCATATCATAGTTCTATTGGTAGTTGTTTGAGGAACTTCTGTACTGTTTTCTGTAATGGCTGTGCTAATTTACAGTCCCACCAATAGTGTAGAAGGGTCCCCTCTCCCCACATCCTTGTCAGCATTTATTATTCTCAGTCTTTTTAATAATGGCCAGTCTAACTGGGGTGAGATGATATCTCAATGCAGTTTTGATTTGCATTTCTCTGATGACTAGTAATGCTGAGCATTTTTTCATGTACCTGTTGGCCATTTGTATGTCTTCCTTTGAAAAATGTCTATTCATCTCCTTTGCCCATTTTTTTTAAATTTTTGAATTTTTATTAATAGTTTCAAATTGAAGTTTCTTTTTAAAAAGATGGAATGATCAATCATTTCTGGGATCAGAGGGCAAGATAAGACAAAAAGTAGATGTTCTGTTTAACCAAATTCTGAGACTTTGTGTCAAGGGTCAATGTACACTCTTTAAAAACTGCAGAAAATCTATAGTATAATAAGAGCATGTTCCTTTGGAAGATCTTAATTAAGCCAATCTGTTGTTATTCTGCAATCATGTTAGTTAATTGTTCTGTCCCCTCTTTTCCCCCTTTAGATGTTAACATTATTAGACAGTTGTTAAGTTTTTAGTTATAACATTATAATACCATAAAATATGATTTCAAAGTACATGAAAACCTCATTAATTTTGACCTTCCTCCAAGAAATCTTGCCAGGAATCAGAGAGGGTTTGCCTGATCTAGTAACACTAGGTAGTATGATGCAATACGTAGACAACTGAAACACATCTTGCCTAAATTATCCTTTGCCCATTTTAAAAATGGATTATTAGGTTTTTTTTACAGTATAGTTGTTTGAGTTCTTTGTATATTCTGGATATTAATTCCTTGTTGGATATATAGTTTATACATATTTTCTCCCATTCTTTAGGTTGTCTTTTCACTCTGTTGATTGTTTCCTTTCCTGTGAAGAAGGTTTTTAGTTTGATATAATCCCATTTGTTTATTTTTGATTTCGTTGCCAGTGCTTTTGGTGCCTTATTCAAAAAGTCTTCACCCAGTCCTACTTCATGAAGTGTTTCCATGTTTTCCTTAAGTAATTTTTGGGTTTGGGGTCTTATATTTAAGTCTTTAATACATTTTGAGTTGATTTTGGTATATGGTAAGAGGTATGGGTCCAGTTTCATTTTTCTGCATATGGATGTCCAACTTTCCCAGCACCATTTATTGAAGAGGCAGTCTTT
>NW_007733554.1:57196-57954 GCF_000696425.1 Galeopterus variegatus
TGTGGTCAGCATCACGCTGATACCAAAAACAGGTAAAGATACAAAAAAAAAAAAAAAGAAAGAAAGAAAGAAAGAAAATTGCAGGCCAATATCCTTGATGAGCATAGATGCAAAAATCCTCAACAAAACATTCACAACCAGAATACAGCAACACATCAAAAAAATTATACACCATGATCAAGTGGGATTCATCCCAGGGATGCAAGGTTGGTACAACATATGCAAGCCAATAAATGTGATACAACACATCAACAAAACCAAGGACAAAAACCATATGATTATCTCAATAGATGCAGAAAAAGCATCCAACAAAATTCAACCTCCCTTCATGATAAAGACTTTCAGCAAAGTAGGTATAGAAGGAAATTATCTCAACAAAATAAAAGCCATTTATGACAAACCAATCACCAATATTATCATGAAAGAGCAGGAACAAGACAGGATGCCCACTCTCACCACTTCTATTTAGCACAGTATTGGAAGTAGCCAGAGCAATCAGGCAAGAGAAGGAAAGGGCATCCAGATTGGAAAGACAAAGCCAAACTGTCCTTGTTGGCAGATGACATGATCTTATATATAGAAAAACCCTAAACTCTACCAAAAAACTCTTAGAGCTGATTAACAATTTCAGTAACGTTACAGGATACAAAATCAACACCCCAAAACCAGTAGCATTTTATACTCCAGTAATGAACTAGCAGAAAATGAAATCTAGAAAGCAAGCCCATTTACAATAGTCACCAAAATAAAAAAAAAAA
>NW_007733554.1:58591-61699 GCF_000696425.1 Galeopterus variegatus
GCAGAAAATGAAATCTAGAAAGCAAGCCCATTTACAATAGTCACCAAAATAAAAAAAAAAAGAAAGAAAGAAATACCTAGCAATCAATTTAACCAAGGAAGTGAAAGATGTCTACAATGAGAACTGCAAAACACTACTGAAAAAATTAAAGAGGACACAAAAGGTGGAAAGGCATGCCATGCTCTTGGGTGGGAAGGAATAACATTGTGAAAGTGTCCTTTCTACCCAAAGCAATCTACAGATTCAATGCAATCCCCATCAAAATACCAATGACATTTTTCACAAAAATAGAAAAAATTCATATGGAACAACAAAAGACCCCAAATATTCAAAGCAATCCTGAGCAAAAAAATAAAGCTGGAGGCATAATACTACCCGACTTCAAACTATATTACAAAGCTATTGGTACTGGCATAAAAACAGACACTAAGATCAATGTAACAAAATAGGAAACCCGGGAATCAACCCACATATTTACAGCCAGCTGATCTTTCACAAAGGCAACAAGAATAACGCTTACTCCTAAAAGCAAAAAATGTTTAAACATACTTTAAATAAATAGATTTTAAAGGGTGTTATAGACTTATAGCTTTAGAATATCAATTTTCAAAATGCATTTGAACATACAGAATAGCAATCAAATTTTATGTCTTGTAAAATTTTAGAATGTTGGTTATAGAATTAAATGAAAATTTATATTTCAATACCTACTACTTTGCTTACGTGCACTTAATTTTTCAATATTTTTGGTGCAGTTTAATTTATAATGATCTTAAAAATCCAGTACACCCAAAAAGTTTTTTTCATTTAAACAGATTTAATTTTTTCTGACATTTACTTTCTCATCACAATGGACAAGACTATGATGAAAGCCAGAAGGCCCTCAGACTCACAAAATAAACAGAGGAGTCCAAAAAGGTGTTTCAGGTCCTATTTAGGCAATATAATGAGGATTATCACAAATTTGAATTTGTGGGATCTGATAATTATTCTCCTCTGCTGTCTAAATACCTTATTTGCATGCTCAAGTTATCAAGAGAAGCAACGCTGCCAAGCAAAGCAAGCCCAGCATCTTACGCAAAACATCCATCTCACAGAGAAAAAGATTTAAAGATTTCTGAATTTCTCCAAGTGCAAAACAAGAAGCAAAATCCTTTTATGAGATTAGTTACAATAGTACTAGATGGAGTTCAAGACGCTACTAATTACAGCATCTAACAATTAACCGTCAATGCCAAAATCCTCACGGTACTGCACATCACCCATTTGAACTGTGAGAAAATCCTGTATGAAAATCTTCAGCACTGTGTTTGCAAAATAATTCTAAGAGAAAACTCATGGGCATCGTGTCACATAACACAGAGAGAACTCTAAACTGTAACAGTACTAAATGAGGACATCTTCATTACAGAATGATGGATTTACAGGTGTTAGTGACCGGGACACAGGATGGAAAAGAGCTTGAAATTGCACTGGGGATTTAAAGAATTGGAGATGAATAAGACGCTACCAAATCTGCCCCCTGCATCATGAAGGAGCCTCTAACCAGCAGAGAAGACTGTTCAGGCGACTGGTTCTAAGCATCAGATGGTGGTGATAGTCATCAGTGCTTCATATGGCTCTTGTGATAAAGGAGACAATGTCTATCAAGAGCCTGCCACACAGTAAGTATAAACAACGGAGGTAGATGGAGAAAGAGCAAGAGGAATGGGAGCAGGAGAAGGGTTTGATAGGCCTGAAATTACTCTCTGGATACTCTCTGGATTACTCTGCTGCACCGTGCTTCAGGATTTAGTTGCTGAGCTCATCTGCTCAAGTGGGCAAGAATCACGAGGACTCAGCACCTTCTCGAAGGTGCCTGGTGCATGATAGCTGCTTGGAGGTCGCTACTGAACAGGTGGCAAAAGACAGCACAGACACGCTCTGTGATGCCTGGTGGCCCATGGCCATCCACCCAGCGTCACTGGAAGATGTCATTCCCTGCAACCTAGGATTCCGATGAGACACTTTGGCAAATATCAGCTCTGCCTTTATAAACTGTGCTGGACTTTTTAAGTCCCTGGATAACTGCCACTTTATCTAGGAGAGAGCTGAAGTGAAATTTATCTTCCAATAATTTTCAGAAGAGGTTGGAGAGGTTTCTGGCTAATTGTAATGCTCGGTAACTCCTGTTGCATGACCTTCCCATCAGACATGCTGAGAGTAACAAGACATGGCAGCATCCAGCTAATTACCCAGTCTGAGCGTGTCTGCCGAGGAGCTCCAAGCGTCGCTCAGTCTTCAGCCATCTGCCCTTTCCTGCCCAATATCCACTTTGCAGAGACGGAGGTGGAGCCAAGGTTGATCTTTCATGAACAACAGTTGGGGGGAATCCAAGTGGCAGTATGAGTAGTGGTCAGGGGTCCTGAGGATGTGACTTAGATTCAAATAATATTTCTCTTGCTTATTAGTTGAGTGGTTTGGGGCAGTGTTATAGACTGAATTATGCCCCCTGCCTCCCAGATTCATATGTTGAACCTCTCACCCCTACTGTGACTGTATTTGAAGGTAGGGCCTTTAGGGAAGTAATTAAGGTTAAAGGAGGTTATAAGGATGGGGTCTTATCCAATAGGACTGGTGTCTTTACAAAAAAAGGAAGAGACACCAGGGATGCCCAGGCACAGAGAGGAGGCCATGTGAGGACACAGCAAGAAGGTGGCCATCTGGAAATCAAGGAGAGAGACCTCTGGAGAAACTAATGCAATGATACCTTGAACTTCCATCCTCCAGAACTGTGAGAAAACACATTTCTGTCGTTTAAGCCACCTAGTCCAAAGTAGTTTGTTATGGCAGTCCTAGCAAACTGATATAGGCAGGTTTTTCAATCTAACTCTCAGGTCCCCTTTATAAATGGAGATGATCATAGACCCTACCTCAAAGGGTGGTGTGAGGATTAAATGAGATAATGTTTATAAAGTGCTGGGCCCATGTCCAGCACAGAAAAGGGGCTGCACACATGTGAGGTGTTAATTCAAGTAATCCAACTCACTAACTTTAAAAACACATTGTATTAGGTCCAGAGAAGTTCAATCACAATTAAACACCTGTTAGCTACTTGGCAAGCCTAAT
>NW_007733554.1:62579-63870 GCF_000696425.1 Galeopterus variegatus
GAGGCCTTGCCATCATCCCTTCACGATGAGGCCCTGTAAACATCGTGTTTTATTAAAAGATATTCATCAGGCTTTAATCTTATGAGTGGGAGGCGCCCCCGCACCCCACTCCTAACATCAGTGTAGGTGGTGGCCAGGGACATGGGGCCAGAGCTTAAACTGACCAAACAAACACTGTACCATGTACTGGTGATTTGGAGGTGAAAGAGGCAGACAAGGTTTCTGCTCTCATAGGGTCAACATTCTACCAGCAGGAAACATATTGAAAAAAATACAACAAGCACAATAACTTCAGAGAGCATTAACTAATGTGTTGTGCTAGAGAGTGGCCACCAACAGGGTGACACAGAGATCCCTCCAAGAGAAAGATGCTCCAGCTGAGATCTGAATAATGAGAAAGAGCCAGGCATGACAAGATCTAGGGGAAGGGACTTTAGGCTCAGAGAACAGCATGTACAAAGGCCCTGAGGCAGGATTAAGCTGAGATTCTTAAGGAACAGTAAGAAAGAATTGTGATGGTTAGTTTACCTTTGACATGACTTGCTGTTAATCTTCTTCTACCTAGGAATCTGGTTTACTTATAGATTAACGTCCAAGAGGTCTTAATTATTATGATGGAAAAGAAAAATCCATTCATCCTTTTCCGGCTTACATGAAACCTAAAGTGAGAGCTTATTTCAAGGGGAAATATCAAAAGATTGTTTAAAGAAAAGGTAGCAGAAGAGGTGGTGGCAGAAATTGGGCACTGCTGAGCAGAGACAAAGCCATAAGAATGCACACAGTGTGTCAGAGCTGGAGGGTCTTGGAGATAACCTTGTTTGACTGTTTGAGGCCAGGAAGGGTTCAAGGTCTTGATTAAAGGCACACAGGAAGACAGTAGCAGAACCAGGACTAACACCCAGGCCTCCCAACTCTTAGCACAACATTTTAGCCAAACAAGTGGCTCATTTCTCTCTTCTTTGTCAATACTTTCCTAAAGCCCTGTGGGGTGAACAGAAGCTGGGGTACAGTGAGTCTTAAGGCAGATTAACGTCCACACTCTGGAACACAGAGTGGGCACTATCTTTCTATTTTTATTATGATAAAACCAAGGCTAAGAGAAGCTAAGTAACTTTCTCAAGTTTGCATGAGTAAAAAGTAATGGGAAGTGCTTAAAATTATAGTCTGTCTGCTTTCAGCACCTGAGCTCTTGGTGACCTTTTGGACAAAAGACTCTGATAATTATATACCTGTAATATCCACACACAAATGTCCTGTGAGATGTGTAAATGTCAAGGGAAACAGAATTCTT
>NW_007733554.1:64415-65955 GCF_000696425.1 Galeopterus variegatus
ATCTTTCTATTTTTATTATGATAAAACCAAGGCTAAGAGAAGCTAAGTAACTTTCTCAAGTATGCATGAGTAAAAAGTAATGGGAAGTGCTTAAAATTATAGTCTGTCTGCTTTCAGCACCTGAGCTCTTGGTAACCTTTTGGACAAAAGACTCTGATAATTATATACCTGTAATATCCACACACAAATGTCCTGTGAGATGTGTAAATGTCAAGGGAAACAGAATTCTTTGATGTGCAGGATTATCCCATTCATTTCAGCACTCTGGCATCCCTGGTTCCCATCATCTAAATATTAAAACCACCCACTGAATATTACAACCAAGACCATCCCCACAAGTTTCCAAAGCGTCCCTAGGGGGCAGCACTCTCCTACAGAGACCCACTGCACCAGCCTGACCAATGACTTACCTCCAAGGACGTTTTCTATTGGGAGGACTTCCCAATAATAACATTTCTCTCCTAATAACGTATCAGCAAATTTCTTTTTTCTAGACTTATTAGAAATTTGAAAACGATTCTGAGTTAGAGATAAAGCAAAAACATTTCTTGAAAAAAACCGAGACAATCAACACTTGCGCCATGAAGCAAAAGCCCTTGCAACCCAACCTTCTGACAGCTTTCCACCACAGGCCAGGGCTGCGACTATCCCTTCCCGTGTCCCTCTTTTTAGCATTTGCAGCCCATGAGTGTCCAGCAGGAACAAGGTAAAATGCTGCCTAGAAAAAAAATAGTGACGTTGGGGCATTGATCCAATAGTTGAACTATTTCAGTTCCCAATGGAAAATAGATAAAGATCCAAATGCAAGCAGCTTTAGATTCATATTTTAAAATTCTCAAGAGTCATGCTCTGTTTCCACAGCTCTATTTTACATACTTGTTTTATGAGTCTCTTGATGGAAATCTAAACCTTGAATGTTCTTCCACAAACCATTAATCTTCGAAATACAATTCAGGGAAGAGGCTGTGTGGCAATCAAGTGCTAGCATTCAGAATTGATGAAAAACAAAGGAGGCCTTGGGTTTTTAGAAGAAATGCCTGCAGACGGGGGCTATAGGACCAAGCTCCTGCTGTCACCATGGTAGCACATGCACAGAGATGGCACAGCCCATGAACATGTCCTTTCTTTTCTCCTGAAACTAGGGATCATCTAAGGTTACCTAGCAAGGAATTAAAAGGAAACAAGAAGGGAGGGAAGGAAGAATAAATAAATTTAAAAGGTGTATGCCATTCCCTAGAAGACAGAGAGGCACATCGTAGAAACTCTAATATCCTAAGGAAATTTCCCCCTTTCTCTCCTGTTTTGTGAAGGTTGTCTCCAAGGTGAAAAAGTCAGTTACTTCTTCCACACTTGCTCAGTGTTGGACTTCTGTGCTAATATCAGTTTACCAATATTTATTTGTTAAATGTGTGGTGTATACAGAGCACTGTAGGGGAATATAAAAGAGAAAATACGGGCCGGCCCGGTGGCGCACTGTAGCAGTGCGCCGCTTGGGAAGTGCGGCGGCGCTCCCACCGAGGGTTCGGATCCCACATACAGA
>NW_007733554.1:66536-68391 GCF_000696425.1 Galeopterus variegatus
GGACAAAAAAAAAAAGAGAAAATACATTGTCGCAGGATTCAAGGTATGTGCAATCTTACTGAGAATCATTTCATTCTTAAAATGATTTAAGAATATTCTTGAGGTAGATAGCCTCCTAAGATGGTTTTGTCGTTTCCTAACCTTTCTACATACAGGCTGCTTCACTCTTTAACAGGTGGAGTCTATTTCCTCTCCCCTTCTATCTGGACTAGCCTTGTGGCTTGCTTTTGACCAATATGGCAGGAGTAATATTCTGGGACTTCTGAGTCCAAGCCTTAAGAAACACGTATCTTCTGCTTCCTTTCTATGGGAGGCCAGCCACTGTGTAATAAGTTTAATCATCATGCTATGAGGAAGCCCATGCTAGCCTTAGAGGGAGAGAGAGAGGACCTATCAGCCCCCAGTTTTTCCAGCTATCCCAACTAACGTACCAGATATGGGAGTAAAGATGCAAACTTGGATGTTCTAGCCCTAGCAGACCCACAAGTAATGGAAGTACCACTTAGCAAAGCCCAGCCCAGATTGCAGAAACATGAGAAATAAAAAACTATTATTGTCATTGCACAAACTGTTGCATGAAGTTTTGGGAGTGATTTGTAAAATAGCAATAGATAATTGAAACAATTCCCAAAGCAACACAGAAACCTGATATGTGGTAATAAACTTAAATGTTGTGAAGGAGAGCCACTGGAGTGGAATTTATTTGGAGGCTGGGGGCTCAGTATGTTCCCATCTCTGGTTTAAGCAATTTAATGCATTAATTTATTGATCCTTCACAATAACGCATATGAAGGATATACCACTGTACCCCCATTTTGCAGGCAGAGGGAGATTGCCTGTCCAAGTAATTGGGGACACAGTCAAGGTTCAAATGCAAATAGTAGACAGTTCCAGACCCATGGGCATAACCACTGCACTCTGTAATTTGTCACAGCAGAGGAGATTTGGCAGGTAAAGGAGCACAAAAATTGACAAAGAACAGAGGATTCTCCAGGTGGGAGGAATGGCATATTGTCAAGTCAGAGGTAGAAATGCATGAGACACAGACACAGAGTGAGAGGACTAGTTTAGGAAGATGAGAAATTCTCTATATAAGAAGGTATGCACAGCCAACTAGTAACAGTCTGAAAGTCAGGCTAACGATTTTTAGATGAGGCTTTGCCCAGTTATGACTGGTCATCTATTTCAGGGCATGACACCAAAGCTCTACCTTCTGCCTATTTGGTATTTTAGAGCAGTGGTTCTAAAAATTTGTTTCACATTACTAGTACCCAGGGAACTTTTAAAGCTCTTAGTGTCTGGGTTTCATTCCAGACTAGTTAAATCAAAATATCTGGGAGGAGACTCAGGCATCAGTATTTTTTTTAACCTCCCCAGATGATTCTAATAATATAGATGAGTTTGAGAGCAAGTTTTAAACAGCTACACCTTTTAATTCAAGGAATAAATAATTCAAGTAACAATGATCCTTTGAACCTTTCAGCAGTCTAAGAATACCTTTCCTAATATCTGCCATCTTAGAATATCTAGTTTGTGGACTTTGTGTGCAACAGTGGACCTGAGCCTTGAAGATTTTTCAGCTTTCCCAAAACCTGCATCTGTTAGTAACACAACAGATGATGGACTATCTATTTTGATTATGCCTCAGTACAATAGCAACACAATTAATGACAAACAGCTACATTTTATTTTTTAAAGCATGGTGATGAAATTAATCATGCTGCAGGCAGGTTGCCAGCTCCCATTGTCTGAACAGACTGGGCAAAAGAACATGACATCCATTATAATCTCTTCACTGACTTTACTTGACCTCCAAAGTAGAATTCCGTGAAAGTAAAGAGAAAAGAGGAAGGGC
>NW_007733554.1:68864-72316 GCF_000696425.1 Galeopterus variegatus
ACTGACTTTACTTGACCTCCAAAGTAGAATTCCGTGAAAGTAAAGAGAAAAGAGGAAGGGCTTCCATCCCCTCCAAGACAAAAAAGAGAAAGGATAGGTAAAATTAAGTAGTTTTGCAACAGAGAAAGCATTAGATGTGTGCACATGCCCACACACACACACCCACACACACTCACACACATACACACCAAACCTGACCTCAACACTTCCCTCTCAAAAATGAAAATGTTATCCTCGGAGACTACATGCCCTGCAGTGCCAGCACGCAACCCAGCAAGTAGGCCTCACCACCGCCACCTGACTCCATCCCAGCCCCACTGAGTGTGTGCTGATCAGAGAAGCACCCAGGTGGAGAAGCCCAAGATCTGCAGAGACCACACACCCTGTGGTGCTAGTGCACAACCCAGCAGGTAGACCACCACCCAACTCCATCCCCAGCCCAGCCAAGTGCGTGCTGACCAAAGAGGAGCCTCCCCTGAGAGGCCCAAGATCTGAGGAGACCACACACCAAAGGCACTAGTGGGCAAATGAGCAGACACTGAGGCAGCCATACCAACTTGGCAGCCCCAGCAGCATCTTAGCCAGACAAAGGAGCCAAACCAATGGACCGTGAAATCCCCTGCCACAATGACTAAACATCAAAGGAAAGAGACCAGAAATATGAAAAATCAAGAAAGTAAACCAACAAAGGGTATTAACTCTCAAGATCTAGATCCTATAGAACAAGAAGCCCTTGAAATATCTGACAATGAATTTCGAGTGATAATTCTAAGGAAACTAAAGGAGATACAAGAAAACTCAGCTGGACAACATGATGAAATGAGGAAAAGTATACAAGACCTGAAAGAAGAAATGTACAAGGAAATCAATGCCCTAAAAAAGAATGTAGCAGAGCTGGCTAAGCTGAAGAATTCATTCAATGAAATAAAAAACACAGCAGAAAGTTTAACCAGCAGGCTTACAGAAGCAGAAGAGAGAACTTCTGACCTTGAAGATGAGCTGTTTGAAATAACACAGGCAGACAAATAAAAAAGAAAAAAGAATTAAAAACATTGAAGAAAATCTAAGAGACATATCAGATAACCTTAAGCACTCAAATATCTGAGTCATGGGTATTCCACAAGGGGAGGAAAAAGGAGATTGCATTAAAAATATATTCAACAAAATAGTGGCAGAAAACTTCCCAGGTATAGGAAAAAGACACAGATCTTCAGATTCAGGAAGCTCACAGATCCCCAAACATATTCAAACCAAAAAGGTCTTCTCCAAGACATGTTATAGTCAAATTGGCAAAACTCAAAGATGAAGAGACAATCTTAAAAGCTGCAAGAGAGAAGCATCAAATCACTTATTAGGGAGCCCCAATCAGACTAACATCAGAATTTCATCACAAACCCTAAAAGGCAGAAAGGAAAGGGATGATATATTCAAAATACTAAAAGACAGAGATTGCCAGCCAAGAATACTCTACCCTGCAAGGCTATCCTTCTGAAATGAAGGGCAAATATTATATTTCTCAGACAAACAAAAACTAGAGGAGTTCACTACCACATGACCACCCTTACAAGAAATTCTCAGGGAAGTACTGGGTTTGGTACCTGAAAAATAACTACCGCTGCCATAAAAACTCAAGAAAAATCAAAACCCACTAGTAAAATAAAAATGCCAACAATGAAGAGAAAAAAAAAATGTTTATCTACAACCCAAGGAACCAACAAATACAGAAAACAAACAGTAAATTAGAAAGAAAAAAACAAAAGACACTTAAGAGAGACAAACAAAAATCAACAAAATGCTAGGAGTAAATCAAAACTTTTCAATAACAACTCTTAATGTAAAAGGATTAAATTCCCCAATCAAAAGACACAGACTGGCTGACTGAATTAAAAAGGAGGACCCAACTGTATGCTGCCTTCGAGAGACCCACCTCACCTATAAAGATTCAAATAGGCTAAGAGTGAAAGGATGGAAAAAGATCTACCACGCAAACAGAAAGGAAAAACGACTTGGAGTAGCTATTCTTATATCTGATAAAATAGACTTTAAGCTAAAAACCATAAAAAGAGATAATGAGGGACACTACATAATGATAAAAGGATTGATCCATCAAGAAGACATAACAATCATAAATATGTATGCACCCAACGTTGGAGCAGCCAGGTTTATACAGCAAACTCTATTAGACCTAAAGAAGGAAATAGACACTAATACCATAATAGCAGGGGACCTGAACACCCCACTATCAGTATTGGACAGATTATCTAGGCAAAGAATCAGCAGAGAAACACAAGACTTAAAAACACTCTAGACCAATTGGACTTGGCAGATATCTACAGAACATTCCATTTAACAACCTCAGAATATTCATTCTTCTCATCAGCACATGGATCGTTCTCCAGCATAGATTGCATGTTAGGTCACAAATCAAGTCTCAACAATTTCAAAAAAATTGGAATATTCCCATGTATTTTTTTCAGACCACAATGTATTAAAATTAGAAATCAATAACAAATGAGATTCTGGAAACTATACAAGCACATGGAAACTAAACAGCGTTCTACTTAATGACATATGGGTCCAAGAAGAAATCAAACAGGAAATCAAAAAATTTATTAAAACTAATGAAAACAATGATACATCATACCAAAACCTGTGGGATACTGCAAAAGCAGTACTAAGGGGGAAATTTATTGCATTAAATGCTTACTTCAGAAGAATGGAAAGATGGCAAGTGAACAACCTAATAATTCACCTTTAAGATCTAGAAAAACAAGAACAATAAAAACCCAAAATAAGCAGACAAAAAGAAATCATTAAGATCAGAGCAGAACTTAATGAAATTGAAACCCAAAAAATTAATACAAAAGATCAATGAATCAAAAAGTTGCTTTTTGAAAAGATAAATAAAATTGACAAACCATTAGCATGGTTAACTAAAAAAAGGAGAAGATCCAAATAACAAAAATTAGAAATGAAAAAGGTGATACTACAACTGATACATCTGAAATACAAGGAATCATTAGAGACTACTATAAACAACTATATGCCAAAAAATTTGAAAATCTGGAGGAAATGGATAAATTTCTGGACACATGCAAACTACCAAAACTGAGCCAAGAAGATATAGAAAATCTGAACAGACCAATAACAATAAAAGAGACTGAAGCTGTTATCAAAAGGCTCCCAACAAAGAAAAGCCCAGGACCAGATGGATTCACAGCAGAATTTTACTAAACATTCAAAGTGGAATTGACACCAATTCTCTACAAACTATTCTAAAAGTTTGAAACAGAGGCAATTCTCCCAAACTCATTCTATGAAGCAAACATCACCCTGATACTAAAACCAGGTTAAGATACAACAAAAGAAAACTACACGCCAATGTCCTTCATGAATATAGACACAAAAATCCTCAATAAAATACTAGCTAACAGAATACAGCAACACATATG
>NW_007733554.1:73191-85353 GCF_000696425.1 Galeopterus variegatus
AGAAAGAGAAATCAAGAAAGCTTGCCCATTTACAATAGCCACCAAAAAGATAAAATACTTAGGAATTGAGTTAACCAAGGATGTGAAAAATCTCTATTATGAGCACTACAAACCACTGCTGAGAGAAATTAAAGAGAACACAAGAATATGGAAATATATCCCATGCTCTTGGATTGGAAGAATCAACATTGTGAAAATATCCAAACTACCCAAAGTGATATACAAATTCAATGCAATCCTCATCAAAATTCCAATGACATTTTTCTCAGAAATGGAAAAAGCTATACAGACATTTATATGGAATAACAAAAGACCACACATAGGCAAAGAGCAATTCTGAGCAAAAAAAAATAAAGCTGGAGGCATAACCCTATTGGACTTTAAACTATACTACAAAGCTATAATAACCAAAACAGCATGGTACTGGCATAAAAACAGACACACTGATCAATGGAATAGAATAGAAAATCCAGAAATCAATCCACACATCTACAGCCATCTGATCTCTACAAATGCACCAAACCTATACACTGGAGAAGAGACTGCCTCTTCAGCAAATGGTGCTGGGATACCTGGATATCAATATGCAGGAGAATGAAACTAGACCCATACCTCTCACCATATATCAAAATCAACTCAAAATGGATTAAAGAATTAAATATACACCCTGAAACAATAAAACCTCTCAAAGAAAATATAAGAGAAACACATCAGGAAGTAGGACTAGGCACAGACTTCATGAATATGACCCCAAAAGCACAGGCAACCAAAGAAAATGTGGTATATCTACACAATGGAATACTCTCTGCTATAAAAGAGAGTGAAATACTGCCATTTGCAACAACATAGATGGCCCTAAAGAGATTAAATTAAGTGAAACGAGTCAGGCACAGAAAGAGAAATATCACATATTCTCACTTATTTGTGGGAGCTAAAAATAAAAAAATAAATAAGCAAATAACCTGAGGGAGGAGGGAAGAAGACACAACAATCACAATTCCTTGAAGTTGATATGACAAGGGAACAGAAAGGACATTTTTAGGAGGGAGGAGGGAGAGGGAGGTGGGAGGGAGGTTTCAGTAATGGGCCACAATAATCAACACATTGTATATTGACAAAATTAAATAAAACTAAAAACAAATTTAAAAGATAAAAGTAAATAAAGAATTTACTTTTTCTCTTTTAAAAAAAAATGAAAATGTTTAGAAATAAGATCTTGGGGTATTGGATTGACACAGCAGATTGAGTACCTGTATCTTCCTTTCCTCCTGCTCAGAATCTTATAAAATGTCAAAAAGATATTTTAATTAATAATAATAATAATAATAATAATAGCAGTAGAAAAAAATAAAGAATATCATTAGTGATCAAAATTTTGAGGAATTTATTAAAGAAGGAAAGCAGGTGGTATGAGACCAAGGATAAAAAAGGCCAAAGAAAATCAAAGCCAAAACAAGTTTGAGAGACGACTGCTTTGGACATCCACTGGATTGGTTCTGTGAGTGCTCTAAATTCAACCAATAGCCCAGACATAACGACAATAATTAATCAAAGACCTCCATTCAGAAGATATGTAATTTCATCCTTCTTCCCATTTCCCTATACAGTCGATGAAACAGGCAATAACTTACGTATACAGGCAATAAAAAAATTTAATGGATTGCACATATTTGTCAGTAATCGCAACAGAGTAAGCAGGTAAAATTTCCCTATGAAAAGACAAAGACCCCCATGGTGAGTTTAAAAATATCTCCTTGCCATTCACGAAACACACATATACATACACAAACACACAGACATCCTAAGAAAAATGAAACAAAAAGACTTAAAAGAAAGTAATTATATGAAAAAAGGAGAAAATATGGCAACATTAGTAAGAAATGAAATATAAGGCAAGTCAAAAAACATTAAAGGGGAAAAGTGTGCCTTGTTTTATATTTATTTTTTAAAATATTATACAATAAGAAACTATAACACCAAGGCCAAGTACCTTTATTGCAAATAACACAATAGCTTCAGGTAACACAACAGCTTCTTCAAACTGAGAATTTTTCGTAGTGAAACCTGAAAAGTGCATGTATGATTCAACCTGCTTTCTTCAGTCCTACTGAGGCAAGGTGGCTCTGAGGGGACCCCTTAGGACACTGTCTGCCCTGTCTAAAGATAAGAGAGAAAAAAATAACAACAGGAAGTGGAGTGTTTTCCTAGGATTTTTTTATTTATGTGCCTTATACAACATCCAAGCAGACTTTTCGTCAACTGCACATGATTTTGGGAATGTGTAAAAGCCTGGCAGCCCCCAAACATGAACATGTTCAGTTCTGTATTTGAAGGAACTTTCTGTTGGCCTGGCCAGTGGTAGAACGGGCAATCTCTGAAAGGCATAAGCCCTCTCTTTCTTGAGAAATTCAAGCCAAGACTGGAAACATCCCCACGTGGTAGGATAGTAAGGGCATGTACCTGAAATGCTTGATCAAGCTAGATTGTTTTCTCAACACGGAAACTTATGAATCAAATAAATAAAAATTGAGATGATCACATCAAAGTTAGCAAGTAGGAAAGCTGGCAGTATTCTCTTCTAGCTTGCATGTAAATCTAAATAAAGGACTTTGGGAGACTAGAGAAAATCCTCCAGGCCTCTGACATTAACAAGATGGAAACAACCGCTTGTAGTAAATTAGATTATATTTTGCAAATATTCCTGGCAGTATTCTCTTCTAGCTTGCATGTAGATCTAAATAAAGGACTTTGGGAGACTAGAGAAAATCCTCCAGGCCTGACATTAACAAGATGGAAACAACCGCTTGTAGTAAATTAGATTATATTTTGCAAATATTCACTCCCGTTGTGCCCCACTCCCACAGGAAAGCGTCTAATTCCCAGCCTTGATCATGCGACTTGCTGGGACCAATAAAATGCGAGTGGACATGCCACATGCCATTGTCGGGAAAGATGCTTTAAACATGACTTGTGGTTTGGCCAGGCATCTTGATTCTGTAACTCCTCCAGGAGAAGGAAATATTCATTTGCTAGGGCTGCCATAATAAGTACCACAGACTGAGTGTCTTAAAAAACAGAAATTTTTTAGCTCACAGTTCGAGAGGCCAGAAGTCAAAGATCAAGGTGTCAGCAGGGTTGGTTTCCTCTCTTTCTCTCCTTGGCTTGCAGATGGCTACCTTCACATGGCACCCTCTCCCTGGTACATTTCCAAATTTCCCCTTTGTTCACAAGGACACCAGGCATATTGGATTAAGACCCACATTAATGAATTCATTTTAACTTGATTACCCTGGTAAAGAACCTATGTCCAGGTAAGGTCACATTCTGAGGTTCTGGGGATTAGGATTTCAACAGATGCATTTGGCAGGGGGGACACAATTCAACTCAACACAGAGCATATCCCGGATAGGGACTGCTGGTTCAGTGTGGGTGTGGAAGTGATAGGCCATGTGGAGCAGACATGGTAGAGGCCTTCCGCCTTTACATTACATGAGCAAAACATAAATGTACATGATAAGCCATTGAGATTCAGAGGTTGTTTGTTACGTAGCATTATTCACCAAAATCTGATGAATATAGTAATTTACTAGCAAATCCAATAGCAATTAATTAGCAAATTCCTTGAAAACCACAGCATTAACATCTCACCCTGTAAGAAGAGGAACTCCACCAATTATTTTCAGAGCAGTTGTGTGGTATCAACAAATCTGAGCAGCTCAGGGGGGCAGAAAGCATGGATATAAGGAGAGCACACACTGGGTGTTGGGGACCCAGAAAAGAACTCATGGCAGATGAGACTAGTACTTGGGAAGTCCGCCCTGCCCCCTCCATTTCTTAGGTTCAATGCCAGTGGGGTTTCCACAGAACAGTCCATTCACATAATCATGGTGATATAAGATGTTCTTATAATCAGGACAGAGGAATTAGTAAATAGTGTTGAATAGTGAAAGTATATTCTGCTTTGAGTTTTATTTAATGTAGACCCAGATAATGCAAAAAAAAAAAAAAATATGAGATCAGAACTCAAGTGTTAACTTCAATGTCTACATGCCTATAAAAGAAAAAAGTTTTTAAAAAAAACAACTTTCTTACTCAACTCTATATTATCTTTAAGACTATTTTTCCCTTTCAAATACAGAAAGACTATCTGCTTAAAATTCTTACTCTCTGGACAGACAGGTAACACATTATAGAAAATTTTACTCTGCTCTGAACTCTTAGCCACCAGACTTCTAAGAAGATATCTCAAAGCTATTAGATGTTTTCCAGGCCCCTGGCTTATTGTATATATATGCATATATACACTTCTCTTCCCTGCTATAGCCCTCCAATTACTTTAATTCTCAAGAACTTTTCCCCTAACTCAAGGCTAGTTTTAGACAATATGATTCTGAC
The DNA here is from genome assembly GCF_000696425.1 of Galeopterus variegatus. Lineage (NCBI taxonomy): Eukaryota > Metazoa > Chordata > Mammalia > Dermoptera > Cynocephalidae > Galeopterus > Galeopterus variegatus. The sequence continues at coordinate 77,587 of NW_007733554.1, forward strand.
CTAGGTAGGGTGAAATCCAGGCCCAGTTCTCGTGTGCTTTGATGCTTCCTCTTCTATCTGGAGCATATATATAGCTCTAGTCGGCTCATGAGGCCATGAAAAGGTGGTGATGAAGGGCCTGATGTATGGATGAGAGGCCTGGGTTTAAATCCCGGCTGAAACACTTAGCTGTGTGCCTTGGGTGGTTACTTAACATCCATAGGCTTTAGTTTCTTTATCTATCAAATGAGCCCAATAATAGTATCTCGCTCTTAAAGAAATTCTAAAGATTAAGTGAAGTAATATATACAAAGCCCTAGAACAGTACTTGACAAGTTGTAAGGGCTCAGTGAATGTTCATTATTATTAAAGATGGCTTTGGCATCAATATTAGTTCATTCTCTATTGCTGATAACAGAATACCTGAAACTGGATAATTAATTTTTTAAAAATGAAATTTATTTCTTACAGTTTTGGAGGAAGATCAATGTCCAGAAAGCACATCTAGTGAAGGCCTTCTGGTTAGTGGGGAGTCTCTACAGAGTCCCTTGGTGACCCAGGGTGTCACATGGCAAAAAGGAAGAGCTTTTTTTCACTTGCTCACTTGCTCTCCTTATAAAGCCACCAGTCCACACCTATGTTAACCTGTTAAAACATTAACTCATCACCCCATGAATGAATTAATCCATTCATGAAAGCATAGTCCACATGATCTAGTCACCTCTTAAAGTCCCAACCTTCCAATACCGCCACACTGGGAATCAAGTTCCCACATGAGATTTGGAGGGGACGCCCATTCAGCTCATATCAGCATCCATGCCCAGATAGCTGACAAGTTGGTCACAATGGTGCAATCAAATTAAGTGATTGTTTGGGAGCCCTGGGAAACTTGGCAGCCTTTGCCAAAGGCACATCCAGCCTGGAACAGTTATAGGATTTACTCATGGCCATGATAAGATGGCAAAGATTTTATCATCTCCAGCACTATCCGCTCATGGAGGAAAATGTTCCTGCTCCAGTGCTGACTCCTCAGTAGGAGTGCCATCTCATTCATTTATCCAACAAATATTGATCGAGATCTCACTGTGTACCAGGCACAGTGCAAGAGATAGGGATGTAGTAATTAAAAGAAATACACATTTTTGCTATTTGGAAATTTACATTCCAGTTGGGGGGAGACATACAATAAATAAAATAAGCAATTATTTTTTTAATCTCGTACCTGTGTTAGCCCCTGCCTCAGACTAGATTCACTCCTCTTCTCCCGAACACATTTTCTGGCCTAAAATGTATTGTTACAATTATTTGCCATATATTTTGAGGCTTAAGGATGAAATAAGAAGTCAGATATTCCTTTTAAAAATTCCATGATTTTTCTTTAGAACTACCTTATCTAATAAATGTTTATGAAGTTTGAAGTCCAGAGATTTAGGGCTTTGTTTTGGCTTGACCAGACCTAACCATGTAATTCTGGCCATATCATTAAAATAATAAAATTTAGCCCCTCTGGGTTGTGCCTGTGTGGAATAATGGGATTGGCTCGTTCTCAAAATGTGGACCTTCACTCAGAAGCATCAGCCTTACCTGGGGATGATACGTGTTAGATATGCACATTCTCAGACCCTATGCCGGAACTGTTAAATCATAAATTCTAAGAGTGGAACCCATATGTGAATTTAAACAAGCCTTTCAGGTGACTCTGATGCCAAAGATCTTTCCCAACTTGATGGGGGGGGGGGGCAATCCTTTTCTATTCACCTCCAAAGTTCAGCTCAGTGGGTCAAAACCGGCCAGCATCTAACTTCTATGTGCCCATGGCAGTACTTCCCTGACTATGAAACCACAGGGCTCAAAGAAAAGAATATGCAACGTCCACTTACTTTGGGCAAACAGAGATGTGTTTTTGTCTTCATCTTTTCTAGAAAATATCAGTTAACCTCACCCTCCCACTATGGGATCCTATGATCCTGTATACTTCAGTCCAGATTCCTCTGATCCATGTCTCACAAGAAAATATGAGAAGCACCCAAACAAATATTATGAGCTGTTGGCCCTTTGAAGCATAGGTTGAGCCTGGGAAGATACCCAGTTTTAACATATTTGAAATAAAGATAAGCCTAGAATTCCCTTTCAAAGAAAATCAATGTCAACATAAATCCCAAAAGAAATTTGTTTCCTATCCTTTCAGCCAGACCTCCTCCTGAACTTTTGTAAGTGATACTTAATATAATCACTGTATAATCTCTCAAAAAATGTATTACAATCTATGGTCTATTCAAGCTTTGGGTTTCTAAAAAATTTCTTTGAACTTTTCTCTTGTGATGCTCTCTTTGACCTGAATGATAAGTATGCTTGTTGACACTTCAGAAGCTAATTAGTGATGGTCCTTTCCAGCCTCTTGTCTGTAAATTTCCTCATATCCTAAGTGTTTACCTAATTTTTTTGTGTTGACTTCATACCAACAGTACCTGCCTTCAAGAATCTCCTTTCCAACAGGGTCTAGTCTTTCACACAACATGAAACAAATAATGTGTATGTACACACACACACATACACACACGCATGCACACGCACACACATACACACACATATGCCCCATAGTGGAATGCAGCTGCCTCTAAAACAAGGCATGGGTATACCTCAGAAGTCAATAAAACCACCACCACACAAGATCAAATGAGGAGCAACATGAATTAGAGAGATTCCTGAGAGACCCCATTGAGCCAGAATGCTCAGGGGAATTCAAACAGGACACATATGTGCAGTTGCAAATCTGCTCTTACTATTTCTGAGTATTAAAAACTAAATTTTAGTTCTGGTCAGGATAGCAGAATAGACAGTCCCCAGCATCACTCTCTCCCACAAATCAACCAATTTACAACTATAAAAAAGCAACAACAGCCAAGCTGGGGCAGCTAGAGCTCAGGGGAAGAGGAGGAGAGACCTACGGAGTGCATGAAGGTGGGAGAAGCCACAATGATAAAAAGAAAAAACTGCTCCAACCATTTTGTGCCATGGCTGCTTTAAGGCTGGAGCTGCAGAATGCAAAGAGCAGGAGCCAGCAAAAGTGGCAACTGTGCCCTTCAGATGAAGTTGCTTGGAGGTGGCAGAGGAGAAGAGAGCCTTGGTTGTCTCCAGGCCAGCAAGACCACTAATAGGACTCCCATGGACCCATATAGGAGCAAGGGGCCACAGCAACTGAAAAAAGGAGGCACTCAGAGGCTGGTAAGTCATCACAAGGGACCGGCGCAAGGCCCCTCCCATAGGAAGTGTTTGCAGCACAAGTGCTGGGGGATATGGGTCCACTAGGGGAACACTGGGGTATAGCAAGGACAGCCGACTGGCACCCCAATCAGTGAAGGACCACTCAGAGGAGACTGGTCAGGAATATAGAATTGCATGGGGTGCAATTTGATGAAAAGGCCCAGATCAGAGTTTCTACACAACCCAGGTGCACTGGGTCTCTGGAGAGCTGGAAGTACCTATAAGGTCAACCATTAAACCCTGAGCTGCACAAAAAGACTTACCTAGGGAATGAGCAGCAAAGCAGCAATTTAGCTAAACCATACAGGTCAAGTACTGGTCCCCACAGGAAGTTCCCCCATTTCAGAAGTAAGCAAAGGACAAAAAATTAGTTCCATCCCAGGCACACCACCAGCGCCTCAGGGCCTGCCTGGGGACCTGAGGTATGGAGTTGGGGACCCCCCCCCAACCAGGTACACCACCAGTGCCAAGGGGCATGCCAAAAACATCACCTCCATGTGAGTGGCCCACCACAATAACCACAGCTGTCATGAAAGTGGCTTGACACCACAACCACCATGCAGATGGTCCGCCAGCCACTGGCATGCATTGACACAAGGAGAGTCACCAGCAGAGACCAAAGAAAAGAAGAGGATGTCTCTTTCCACAAAGCTCATTCCAGAGTGACAGAGGAAGAATCTGGTCTACAATAATACTGGGGGACCCGAACACACCTCTCAGCATTGGACAGATCATCTAGGCAACAAATCAACAGAGTAACCACTACTCTTTCAGAAGGAGAGAAGAAATCTAGGGTTATCAGAGGTAGGAGTGGGGAGAGAGGGAGGATAGGGAGAGATTAGACAAGGATCATAAAGAATAAGTTCAATTTGTAACAATATATATGCTAGTAATATTGATTTGATCAACATATGCCAAGGTTGAACCCCAAATATATGTATAATCAATTATGATTCAATAAAAATTCTTTAAAAAACAAAAAAAATCCCCTAAATTTTAAATTTCCAACTACAAATTCTATTCCCTTTCCACACTACAGTTAGCTTTACGTACTCTCTGCACTTGAATGTCAATTATCCCTTTTTCCCAACACCATTCCTACTACCTAGTTCCAAGTCATCATAACACCATGCTTAGCCCATTGCTATACTCAGCTAAATTGCCTGTTTTTCCAATAAAGATTTGATATTGAAAAATTTTGTTCAACAGGTAGAGATGTACAGTGTTTTAAGAAGGACATTCTAATATTTCAAAGATTCTTTAGAGATTTCCATCAGGAGTTGCCCAACATGTCAGATACAAGTAGATAGTGCCAAACTCTCCATGCACTTTCTCTTATAAATTTTCATTCCCAGAATAAAATTGGTTTTTCCAGGAATATTCAATTGGGATAAGTTGGAGGTATGTCAGTCCAGTTACTTTGTTTGCAGGCAAGCTTTTTCAGTCAACTGAGGAAAAATGTTTTGTCTGTAAAGTGGATAAAGTTTCAAAGTAAGAATCCATTTGTGGATAGCTATTTCACAGAATCTATAAACATTTTTTTTTCAGTTGTTTGTTAACTTGTCCCTAAAGATAATTTGGCAAGAAAGAAGCTAGCTCACATCAGGACTGAGGTTTGGTATAGTTTTATTTGCATAATGTTAATATTCTGCAGAACTATCTGGCTCCCAAAGCAGTAGAAAAATAAGATATGTTGATAAAACTAAGCAAACTAACGGTAACCAGAATCAAGGATGATGAATTTAATTATGAAAAGTGGCATTCAAGAACTGAATGAATCAACTGTCTCAGAATATCCTTAGCAGTGGGGACATCCAGATCAATATTATGACCAATGAAACATATCAATATTCATCAAGAAATTACTTTTTAATCACTGTAATATATATTCTCATCTAAAAACTAGACATGAGGTTAGACTAGCTGTTCCCTAAGGCCCTTCCAGCTATAACAGCCTATGATTTCACAACATCTTTGAGGTAGAGCTGAGTATCATCCAAACTGCCCTTGAACATTTGTTAGCTTAAATGCTAGATGGATTCCCAAAAACACAGCCCAAAGGACCCATATCAGGCCTGCCTACTCAGTCAGGGTTTTGCTACAACTACAGATAATTACAGTTTTATCAAAAGTCTTAAAATCTTTGTAAAATGTGCCTAAATCACAAGCAATCAACAAGTACTAGAGCACAGTAAAGCTATAAATTTAGAGAAAAACAAGACATGTATTAAAGAACCATTACTTGGCTTGTAAAGTCATTGATATGGCTCTGGCCCATTAGAAGACGGTGGGAAAGACCTCATAAAACAAAAGGGGGGTAGGGGGGACTTGTAAAGAATCAACTAATTGAAAATGTCCAAGTTCAGGCAAACTCCCTGGAGAAAACCACTTCTGTAATGTGATTTATGGAGTCCTGGGAAAGTTCAATGATATCAAAAACACTACCTACCCTCATCAGCCCCCACATGCCTCAAATTCTTCCATTTCTCATTCTGCCCTTGATCATTCTCCTTAGATTAGGAATTTACTGAGACTTTGAAATATTGCCAACCATTGCCACCTTAACAGAAATTATAGTTTGTCAAATGAGCTACTCACATGGTCCAGAAAGACTCTATGAGAGAATACAAACAGATAAGTGGTGGAAGGAAGATTTAATATGTCTAGAAACTCTGACACATGGAAAGGATGAAGTGTCATAGCAAAGGACCCTGTGATCATAAAATCAAGGGAAGAAATAAAGCAAGTTTATGGGTAGAAAAAAAGAGAAGAAAACTAATATTTGATATGTAGCTACAATGTGCTGGGCATGTTTCTAGATACTTTACATTTATCCTCCCATTTTATCCTCAGAANCCTGGAGAAAACCACTTCTGTAATGTGATTTATGGAGTCCTGGGAAAGTTCAATGATATCAAAAACACTACCTACCCTCATCAGCCCCCACATGCCTCAAATTCTTCCATTTCTCATTCTGCCCTTGATCATTCTCCTTAGATTAGGAATTTACTGAGACTTTGAAATATTGCCAACCATTGCCACCTTAACAGAAATTACAGTTTGTCAAATGAGCTACTCACATGGTTCAGAAAGACTCTATGAGAGAATACAAACAGATAAGTGGTGGAAGGAAGATTTAATATGTCTAGAAACTCTGACACATGGAAAGGATGAAGTGTCATAGCAAAGGACCCTGTGATCATAAAATAAAGGGAAGAAATAAAGCAAGTTTATGGGTAGAAAAAAAGAAAAGAAAAAAGGGAAGAAATAAAGCAAGTTTATGGGTAGAAAAAAAGAAAAGAAAACTAATATTTGATATGTAGCTACAATGTGCTGGGCATGTTTCTAGATACTTTACATTTATCCTCCCATTTTATCCTCAGAATAACCTCCCAGTTAGATATTATTAATCCCATTTTTAGCTGATGAACTATAGACTCAAAGGGGATAATATATATGTTCAAATTATGAGGCAAACAAATGGATGTTAACCTGTATCTTTGAGACTTGGAGCCTGGGAATGCTTTTCTCTACTGGGATGCTTTCTTGAAGTCAGAGGCCTTATCTTCTAAGCTCTGTGATGCCCAGTGTCCAGCACAGCATTTTGCTACTTTCTGTGCAGACCCTTGAGGAAAAAAAAGGAATGAAAACATCAAAAGTCAAATTTGCTTCTTCACAATTTTGCTTTAAAACAATGGTTTTCAGATTTTGCTTTTAACCATGGAAACTTGTCTTCAAAATAACCTTAAGCACAAACCCAATTTACCCACCATGGTAGCCCCAAGACACATTCACCATACTACATGGGTGCCTCTTAAAAGTTCCCAAACCGCTGCAGAAAAGTTGTGAACAAATGTTCCACAAACAAGAATATACAAATGGCCAATAAGCACATGAAAAGTTGCTCAAAATCATCAGTCATCAGGAAAATGCACACTAAAACATCAATGAAATACCACCACCCATCTGCCTGAATAGCTAAAATTTAAAATGCTAGGTTAACAAGGATGTTGAAGGACTGGAAAGCTTAAACATGGCTAGTGGGAATGCAAAATGGTACAGCCATCTCAGAAGACAGTTAAGCATTTTCTTATGAAATTAAAACATACAATTAACCATATGAACCAGCAATTTTACTCCAAAGTACTTACTGAAGGAAATGAAAATATACATCCACACCAACACTTGTACATGAGTGTTCCTAGCAGCATTAGTCATAAGTGCCTAAAATTAAGAACATCCCAAATGGCCATAAACAGACGAGCAGATAACCAAATTGTGGTACTCCATCAATGAAATGCTAATCAGCAAGTAAAAGAAAAGAATGACTGATACACTCAACAACACAACAACACTGTTGAATCACAAAAACAATATTCTTAGTGATAGAAGTCAGACACTAAAGGATACGTACTGTATGCTTTCATTTACATGAAACTCTAGAAAAGACAAATCTAACCTGTAGTGATGGAAAGCAGATCAGGGGTTGTCTACGATTGGCAGTGTGGAATGGGGAAGGACTGT
>NW_007733554.1:86039-88115 GCF_000696425.1 Galeopterus variegatus
AGTGATGGAAAGCAGATCAGGGGTTGTCTACGATTGGCAGTGTGGAATGGGGAAGGACTGTGAAGGGGTACAGTGTTTTGCGGTAATGATTCTACATCTTGATTGCGGTATGGTGACTTTAGTTCAGAAGTTTGTCAAAACTCAAAAAACTGTGCATATAAAATGTGTGTATGTTACCTCAATGATACTGGTTAAAAAAAATACCACTGCAATTACCAAGGAATTGTTGAGGTAAAACTGGGCAATTTTCTAACCACTCAGGCAATGTTTTGGACCTTTCTGATTCACTTTTTTATTTCTTCCAGTCTCTAACTCTGCTTCCCTCTACATCCTGATGAAGGATGGCAACCCCCTCTGTCCTAAACTTTCAACTGACTTCATCACAAAAATACCCCAGGACCAAAGCCAGAGCTAATGAGCATCTTAGACCACTTGGAAGAAGAAAGAATATTTTTGGCTCTGGATAATTGAACTTTGCTTCAAATCAGAATCTAAGCTATTATTTTCTCTGAACTGAAGCCAAATTACTCAAATTCCTGAAATTCGTCCACAGTTAGTGTCTACCTGATGCCAAAACATTCTGATGAAAAGTGAAACGTTCAGCCAATTGTGTGAATTCTTTGTCCTGAAATCTAGAAGCTCAGCTGTTTGGCAGGGTAGCAGAACAGCTTAACTCAAATGATGCTTTTACTGTGGATTGAGAAGCCTTAGAATTAATTGTTCAGATAATGTTTTCTGCAAAAATCAAAATGCAAAGGCCCAATAAAGGTTCTTCATTATTGACCAAGTGGAATCAAAATATTAAAATCGTGGAAGTTTGGAGCATAAAGGAATCCTGTCCCACTGCCTCTATTTACAGGAAGAGAAGTTGAGGCAATTCCTACTCATCTGTTAAATCTTGATCAAACATCCTCTCCTGTGGGGAGCCTTCTCCACCTCTCCAGGCTACTCGCTACTCTGGCTCCCACAGCAGACAACTAACGACCCCTTCTAATACACCATCACATGCAATTTTTTTGTTTATATAACCATCTCCTCCACTAATATTGTAAACTACCTAAGTATAGGACCATAAGCTTTGTACATCCAAATTCTAACACATGGACAGTGCTCAGAAAAGGACTTTTGGGTGAACTTGGGCTGAGAATCTGAATTAACTTGCACCCCAAATATATCCTCTTTTTATATGCATGTTGAAATTCATAGTAGTCAAATTCAGTAGATTCTAGACTTTCAATTAGTTAGGCACTAAAAACTGAGCCTCTTAAGGTTTTGTGTTCTTTAGACAGAGAACATTAATAATGGAAATGGTAGTAAACCAGCACAGTTACTGGCATACAAAAGGAATAGAGTAATATAGTGAGATTAAAATACAATAATAAATATTTTCTGCATTAATATCAATTTAAACATAATAGTAACAGTAGCTAGCATCTGAGTGTTTACTATGAGGAATTATTTTAAGATTTATATGTGTATTAACTCTTAACATAATTGGAAAGCATCTATCTTACGCTTATCATTAAAACTATACGAATCTTGATTTTACATGTTGAGGTTAATCTTTATGTCTCCTCCAACTGTGACTAAATGGAAAACAAAAATTTATTAGATGACAGTTGTCAAACTTTCCCTAACAATCTGTTTTCAAATTCTTGCTCACAGGCAATCATGACTTTACATTTTTAAAAATCAGACTGACTTTAAGAACCGAAAATGTTTTTTGGATGTCAAATTGTTCTTCCATAATGACATTTTGATTAAAAGTCTAAGGGACTAAAAGCATGAGGGTTACATTTTTTTTAATGAAAACACTCACTTTAAAACCTAAAAGGACTATACTTAGAGTGAATTAACGTGAGGCGACTGTTCCCAAACTTTGGCTCAAAATGTTGTCCCTCTCTGTGTTGTCTGTCACTATGGAGCTAGAGCAGATTCAGTAGATAAGGCAGGGTGTGAACCTGACACAATGAAATCCAATCAGGAGGGCTGTACTATAAAATGTCCATAAAAATGAAAAAAACAAAAAAACAGCGAAATCTGTAGACTCTTTCCATGAAAGGCTTAACTTTAATT
>NW_007733554.1:89124-90159 GCF_000696425.1 Galeopterus variegatus
GAAAAAAACAAAAAAACAGCGAAATCTGTAGACTCTTTCCATGAAAGGCTTAACTTTAATTTAATTTGTTCAATAACAAGCCCCTTTGCAAACAAAATTAATGAAGTTTCTTTAATTTCTTAATTAAAAAAAAATATTTCCAAGTATTATGAAGGTACCATCTACCCAACATTGTTAGCTACTTAGTATTTCTAGTCCTAAAGAAAAAGTGTCTTGTTTTTCTCAGAATCATTTCAAGCAAAATGATCTTATATACAATAAAGATTCAAAAATAAATGGTTTTGAATTAATGAATAAATGAATGAAAATGACCTTATTTTCTTTTTCCAGTCACATTCGTGCATCTACAATAAGTACTGTCATTGGAGAAATAGTTCTATGCCAACGAACGGCTACTAAATTTCCCACCCCAAGTCTCTGGGGCTCTGTTCAGACCACTCACGGTCACAGGTCATCATCTCAGAGCCTCCCCCTCTTCTCCCCATGACCCACCTGGCCCTTGACCCCTCAGAACCCTGGTGCTCCTCTTGACCCCAGTCTTTATTCCCACCACAGGAAGATCCTCCCGGAGAAGCAATCCCCATTCATGGCTTAATTTCATTTCCAATTTGTATTAAGTTAGAGCTATTTTTTCTCTGTTGAATTGATGCTGAGAAGACAGTCGCGATAATTTGGATGGTGGTTTAGGATTTGAAAAAGTTTCACAGCTTTCTCAAATGGTTATAAGTTTTCAAATTTGAAAAAAAAATGTGAGATTTAGACAAAACCTTATGTGAATGCTTCCATAACAGAGGGGGAAAGTAATCACATAATTTTACTATCACTTTGTGAAAAATGAGGGAAGATTCTATAATGCAGAGTGGAAAAAAATACATATGGTTGCATCAGGTAGACGTGGAGTGGTTAGGGCAAATTTTAACTATACCTCTTTATTAGTAATGTGGCCTTGGATGCTTCTCAGAGCCTCAATTTCTCACATGAAAGATGAACATCATAGAACCATTTTTTTTTTCCTTTTTGTCTTTTTTCGTGACC
>NW_007733554.1:91529-92782 GCF_000696425.1 Galeopterus variegatus
AAGTGTGTGTGTGCATGAGCGTGTCAGTGCATATGTGCACATGAATACAGCAGTGTAAAAGAGAGACAGAGAGAGGGGCGGAAGGAGAATAAGTCTATGTCCAGCATCTACCTTACAACACCATGATATAAAATCATACACCCAATTTTCATGCACCTAGAGAAATTGAGTTCCTGAATAAAAATCACTTTGCAGAAATATAAAATTCAGGGCAATTCTAGATACAAGCTCACCCAATTTTCTTTGGTGCTTCTTCATAGAACCTGAAGAAAGAATCATGGAAAGGTAGAGATTTGGCAGCAAAATATTGTATTCTAATGTTTGCAGTGGGAGAGAGAACCTTATATTACTTTTATTTCCCTACTTTCTGAAGCAGCCCAATAGCACATCTTCTCCAGGTCACTTCTCCAGGCTGGCTTAATATCAGTTTCTAAAACAACACACATAGAAAGGAACTATCTCATCTCATTCTACCCAAAGGAGTCAAAGTACCTTTGCAACCTAACTGAAGTAGCAATTAATGGCAAGTAAAAAAGAAAGAGGGCTCTGAGTACAACTCCTAGCATTAGCCACACTATACTTTGCTTTTCACAGCCAAGCTTCCTAAAGAGTTAGTTTATAATGCAGCGACCTATTCCTCAACATGCTTCAGTCTTTTGTACCTGTGATATCTCCACCCTGCTGCTCTGCAGAGTCTGCATCTTGTAGGTGATAATCACTTGCAAGTCATCAAAGGAGGGTTCTCCTTCCCACCCCACCCTGTTGCCCTATGGCTGACCAATTCCCTTTTTCTGGAAAATCTCTGCTTGCTTGGCTCCTGGGCATTCTGCCATCCTGATTTTACTTCTTGGACTGCTCCTGCTCTTTCTCCCTTTTCCCTTCCAACTTCCAAGAAGTAGCTGGTCCCTGAAGGACTGTTCTTTGCCCTCCTCCCTATTCCCACTCACCCTTGGCTATTTCAGCCATGCTCAGGGTTTCAGGGTTTCAAGTACATATGCTCATGTGCATGGCTTCCAAATCTCTGTCTCTAGTGCCAGCTTCTCACAAAAATTCCCCATACCGATTCTCCAAGTGCATTCTGGACACCCTATCAACATCTTCAACTCAAAATGTACAGCACAATAAATCCTGTCCAGGATTTACTACCCATTTTTATTATGAACTTCCACTCTCTCAATTACGCAGACTCAAAACCTGAGGGTCATCTTTTATTTCACGCTCTTCATTCTCTAACATCCAACACGTTGTGAAAT
>NW_007733554.1:93621-95349 GCF_000696425.1 Galeopterus variegatus
ATGTCAGGAATTTGAGGTGCTTATGGGACATAGGTGGAAATAGCCAGAGGCATTGGTGTACATGAAAAAAGCCTAGGCTAGAGCCGAACGTGTGGGACCTGGAGGCAGTTGGGTGTACCAACTCTGGAGCCAAATTGTCATGTTCAAATCCCAGTTCTGCTGCTAACTAACTGCATGACCTAGTCAATGTTCTTAACTTCCCTATATGTTAGTTTCTTCACCTTTAAAATGGACATAAAAATCCCTATTCCTTAACTTGTCATGAGAATTAAGTGCTATGAGAACAGTGTTTGGCACATAGTAAGTAGCTGTTTGTTATAATTATTTACTTAATAACTAAAGATTTGAGGGTGAGAAAATGTTTGAATATAAGAAATAAGAAAAGAACGTGATGAGACAGAGCCCTGAGCCATGCCACCTCAATCTAGGCACTCTGACTTCAAAAATGACACTATATGGTTCTGGCTCTCAAGAGGTTTATAATCGTATGGGAAAGACAGCATGACTTCTGCTGTGATCAAAGCATGATGACAGTGTAACAAGAGTCTGCAAAAGGAGATTTTGAAAAACAAACAGGATCCTCTGTCCAAGCGCCATGCGCAGTTCTTTGGCAGAAGCTCTGAGTGGAAAAGGAAAATAGAAATGCGGGAGAAACTATTCCTTCCATATCAGGGCTAAGCATAGAAAATTAATGATCAGTTTCTGCACCATCTGAAACCTCAACCTAGAGCTGAACCTCCAGTGTCTGCTTTGAAGAGTCTTCACCTAGGACTTAGGGACATTAGTCCTGGGAGCATTCTTCACTGGGGTGGGGAGTTGCTTATGAACTGCTCTTATGCTAGAACTGAGCAGAAATATGCAAAAAATTAAAACTGAAAGCCAAAAGCCAGTAGGCCTCATGCAGGACAATTATGTTCGACCCTGTTTGAATACTTTCCTCCTGCTATTTATAGCTTCTTCCCCTTTATTAAAGTTTCCAGTGATGTCACATCACACTGCTTTGGGGGAATGCATCTACTCCTGCCCACTCTGATGCATCCCACCACAAAGGGTAGTAAATGCCAAGTTTGGCCAGGAAAAACAGAAGCCAATTCCCAGCAAGGCTCACAGGTCTGGTAAACAGAGGCAGCACTGGCAACTCAATGCTGCCCATGACAGCTCAAGGTAAGAGGCTCAAGGAAGAAGATCCAGAGGTCTTTCCTCTTCACTGAGCCTTGGAAGCAGCCCCATGGCCATTCCCACTGTGGGGGTCTTGGGCCAAATGTCAAAAGACCTGGATTGTAACCCAGCTGTGCTCCTGCTTCCCTCTATGACTTTGAACAAGTCACTTAACTGCTGTGAGCCTTGATTCTCCATCATTAAACAGAGGGATCGGGTTAGATCCTCTAGAAAGCATCTTCCAACATTGTGTGTCTCTCTGTTATGGTCACACTTTCTATTGATCAGACGGGTGAGGTTATGCTTCAGTGGGAAAAACCCCAACCTCTCAGTCTTGACCAACTTAGATTTATTATTGCTTAGTGCAAAGCAGCAGCAGGTTTGGGCAACTCTCCAGAGCAACTGCCTTCTATGCAGTAACTATTCCAGGTGGACACAGGCTCCACCTGTTATTTGTACCCTCTGGAAGAAGTGGTCTCATTGATGACATGCAGGTGAAGAGGATGACTGGAGAATCATTCATTGGCTTTTCATTGACTCTTTACATTGGCCAGAATGAGTTACATGGCC
>NW_007733554.1:96052-113356 GCF_000696425.1 Galeopterus variegatus
GAGCTTTCTGGAAGAAGCATCTGAAATATAATAAAACAATTAATAAGATAAGAACAGGATTAAAAGGTATTATCTCCTTTTTACCAATGAAGAACTATGCTCAGAGAGGTTGAGCAACATATGCAATGTCACAGAGCTGCCTAATGTCTGGGATGGGACTAGATTCCATGCCTCATGCTCTCTGCTTCCTAGTGATTAAAATAATACCAGATTTTATAACAGAAGACCTGCATGTGAGTCCTGATAAACTTCCTTGGACTTCAACTTTCTTATCTAGATTAACAGTATTATAGACCTTCCTCACAGATTCCTTGGGAAGATTAAATGAGATTATTGGAAGGAACGTGCCTATCACAGAGCAAAGGAAATACATCTTGTCATTTAGTTATACCTGGTGTTCTTAAAGTGTTCAAAGACACAAGCCATGTATACTTACATCCTTCCTAGAGGTAGGGAGCCTGCACACAGAAATGCTCAATGTAATAAATTAATCAGAAACAGAGTTAATTTTATTGGAATTCATTTATATAAGGACTCTGACCTCTTTGGGGGTCACATATTGGAGATGTTACATTTTACCCAGCACCTGGAGAAAGAAGTGCCTAAAATAGAGTACAAGCTCAAAGCGCAGAGTTGTAAAGATTGGATGAAGTATGTGCATAGAACGTAATAAGCGCTGAACAAGTGTTATGCATTATAGTTACGATTATTTTTATTCCTTTTGTGTAATGGAAGGAAGTGAGAGAGGAAGAGAGGGAGGGAGGCTGGATAAAGGTAGAACGAGGGAGGAAAACCATTAGAGAGGGAAGGAGTATAGTTATTAATGTGAAGAATTCTTTGATTCTGTTTCTCAGCAAGAGAATGCAAGGTAAGAAAATTAATTCCTAGGGATGGGAGAACAAGAACTCAGCCCTATATTGAACGGGGCAGGGGAAGTGCGAGGATGGGATTGCAAGGGGTGCAAGATGGGGGTGCAGGAAGAGGGGGATCGTGCAGGACAAGAGGAGAACAGTGTTGTCCCCACACCCCCTCCTCCGCCCATGAACAGAGGCTGCAGTGTGCTCAAAGCTCGTCATCTGGGCCAAGGACCAAACGGCAACTTCACAAAGTGGCCTTATGGATCCAGTGCCAGTGGGCCCAGATTCCTGCAATCAAGTGACCTTGGCTGGCTATCTCCATGGTGACAGCTCACATCCCAAACTGTCCCTTCCTGTGTAGGAGGAAACATCTCAGAAATTGGGAAAGGAAGAATTTTACAGTGGTTTTTTCACTCTTATGACCCTTCTCCTTTGGCAAATTGTGTCCTTTTTTTCAACACTGCGGTCTCCTGAGGAAACCGTCCACAGAAGAGGATGTTTCTGTGGCTTTATTTGCAGATGCATGCCCATGACACATTTTTAAAAGCAGAAGCCTGACGCTGCTTTTGCTTTAGTTTCACGCAGCACTCAGTGTTAATCGAGGCATCTCGCTGTTCCTTTTGTGAACAGCTCCCCAAAGAGGAAGACCAGTGTGGTGTCCTCATGTTAAAAGAGAGAGGTCAGAGAGGTTGGGTGTCTTCATCAGAGCTACAGAGCAACACAGTAGCAGAGTCAGGCTAAAAAGCCAGACTTAACAAGGCTCAGCCTCTGCAAGCCTTCCATTTACACTCCGCCTTCCTGTGTTCCAGCCCCAGCCTAACCACCGTCCTGGTCAACTGGCTGACATGTGTTCCTCCAGCCTTTGACTCTGTCTGCAGTCCCATGATCCATGAAATGCCCTGTGATTTTTCTGCAGCACAGTGCCCAGACTTTAAGGTAAAGGTATGGAGCAAATGTAAGCTCTGTTTAAACTTGGAGTTTAAATGACATCTGAAGCTCAATGTTCTGTCTGTTCCACACCATCTAGGGTCAGAGCAGCATTTTACAGAATGATAAATGACCCTTCTTCAGCTGCACCCTGGAAGTGCACCTCTGACCACAAAACCCTCCAATCGCAGTTCTGAAATGCACCGTGGAGTCCATTTTCCAAACAGAACCATGAGCCAAGAGCACTCATTCCTTGGCCTGACTTCAGCTTTTCCTGGTACTTTTGATCCCATGATTCTGTGCATGAAAGAAATCTTTTTCTCTGCAGTATCCCTGCTTGACTCTGACGTACAAAGGTGTAATTAGAACAGCATGGAGCAAACAGGACAATCCATTTACCTCATCCTTAACATTTAAGTGCTTTTAAAATATGTTTCTAATATCTTAGGTGCACAGGGCCAGATTTCCTTCTCCATTTTTCACATGCATGAGTAAATGAGTAAATCCACACAGACTAAACCCCGGGGGCCTCAGGTTCTGCTTAGAAGTTCTTTCTTTTTTTCTTTTTTTAAGAAAACAAATATTCCATTAAAATGACATAGTGTACTCTGCATATTTTTAGGACAATTAGAGTTTAGAATTCCCTCTTCTTCCGGCCACGGTAAGGGGAAAAAAAAAGTTTTTCTTAACTATTTCCTTACCAAGAATGACATCAAGCTGGGAAAAAATGAAGGGCTATCTTGTCTTTTAAAATAATCTTTTTATCTTACATCATGAAAGTACCATCTGGTAGACTGTGATCCTTGATATTATTTGAGAAGGATCCAGACTCTCCTGTACCATTCCCAGGTAAATCCTTTAAGTAGATAGTTATTTGTGAGCCTATGGGAGCATTTACTTGAAACAGAAAAGCCAAGATCATGGGAAACAGAGAAACATAAAAGTAAGGAAACTTTCTGTCAGCTGCTTGATTCAAAAGTGGATTGTAGGTTNCCTTTAAGTAGATAGTTATTTGTGAGCCTATGGGAGCATTTACTTGAAACAGAAAAGCCAAGGTCATGGGAAACAGAGAAACATAAAAGTAAGGAAACTTTCTGTCAGCTGCTTGATTCAAAAGTGGATTGTAGGTGTTGGTAATTTTTCTTTAGCACTTCTGACTGTATATATAAAATCATAAAAGAGAAGCTGCAGCAGGCCTGGCAAGAGATGTAGCCAGACCAACTGAGAAGGACCTCGAAGTCAGTCTTAGCAAGGAAAAGACTGGCAGGGGAGGGAGGGTCAACCCCAACACATGAAATTTGTGCTTCGGTGTGTTCCTAAATTCATGTTGTTGTATATCCAGCGACTCCCTGCCCATCAGCCTGTGCTGCTGGGGCCAAGCCAACACTCAAATCAAACATTTTCTTGCAACCAAATTTGGAGCAACCTCTTAGCTGCAGTTGCCATGTCACCGCACGTTTAAGTGCAAAGCCTCCACGGCCACCAAATTAAAAAAAGAAGAGTTGATTTAAGACCATCTGCAGCTTATTTTCCATTCACTGCAAAGCATATCAAAGGATAGGAAACCAAGCCTCACTCACCCCATGGTTCATGCAGACATAAAATATGCCTTCAGGAGAGTCTGACTTGGAAGATGAGCAAAATCCAGAGACGGCCTGGAGAATGTGTCTGTGATGCCTCAGAAACCAGGATTATATTGAAGAAACAAAGAATTCATGACTTCCCAGGGAAAATGTGTTCGTTTATTTAAATTAAAAAATATTGTGAAAATTACAAACTGTTAAATACAAAAGACAATTCTGTACAACTCAATAGAATAAGAAGGAAGTATGTACATCACTTTTTAAAAGGCGCAGATAGACTTGCACCAAACTTCAGGATTAAGCAATGGAAAATGTGACAAGGCACATGTCCGTCGCAGTAAAGTTTCAGAATTCAAGTGATTCCAGGCAAGGGGCCAAACGTAACTTGGCTTCTCTCAACTTAAACAGCCCCCTTTGGAGTAAATCCACACTCTGAATTTTAAAGTGAACGAAGGGCCCTTTTCCACTAAACATAAATTTCCTCTAGCTCTGTGTCAAAGCAGACTGATAAACCGGCTCCTACACTGTTAACCCTTCCATGGGAACAGTAGTTATTGCTGTGTCCCCAGTGCAGGGAGAGTATTTTTTTTTTGTTTTTGTTTTTGTTAAAAAAAACAAAAACAAAAAACAGAGAGAGTGGTTGCTAGAACTAAATTTGATCTTTTGGTGTGTTTTATTTCTTCCTTGTCTTCAAGGGCCTGCAGAATCTACTACACAGCTACTGACCGTAGGAACACATGGAGACACTGGCAAGCATTCATGAGCGTTTTCGTGTAGACTTCTTTTTCCTTTAGCTGGGAGTGTTAACATCTCACTGTCTGGAGAACTCTGAAGAGGAAAATGCGGTATCTGCTTCTTTGGTTGAATCCTGGGAAAACTACATCAGGGAAGGGGAAGGGTTGGTGATTCACCCTGAATTCCCCAGTTAAATTTGTTCTTAGTCTCCAATTCCTCCTTTAAATCAGCAGATCCCTTTTCAGACTAACTGGCCAAAGGGGAAATATTTGGTCCAAGCTTCCTCACACCAGACCATGGAAGATTTATCACAGAGTCCTAAACTCTAAAGACATCCTTCCAGCCCCCTGGGATTGGAGATTATCAGGAGTCTCCTGGAGGCAGTGAGCCCCGTGATGACATGCCTGAGACCACACAGCAAATGAGTGTCAGGGCTCAGGATCGGAAAGCATAGGACGTGGGCCCCAGCTTTGTGCTATCTCTGAGGATGCCCTTCTAGGTCTCAGCTACATGTCAAAATACAACATTGGGAGGCTCACATTATATCCTTCCCAGTGCAGAAAAGTAGGCTGGGAAAATGAGCAGCAGCAAGCTTGGCTTGGCTTTGTTCAACCCCACAATTGCCCCTTCTGGAAAGATCAGGAAGAGTCCCTGCACCACCATTCAGAGTGCAGGTTTGACTCGAGGGAAGTTCTTCTGACCAAAAAACTGGCATGCCAGCTTTGGATACTGGACAGTCACAGGTCAGAAAGCTCAAGGTCATAGGTTAGACAAAAAGTCAAAATAATAGATCTTGTCTCATAGGCCCAGCCAATGTTAACAGTTCTAAAAGTTGCTTTTTTCCCCCTTACAGTGTGCAAATAGGCTGGGTCCAGCTTTCTCCCATCAAAAATCCTCCATCAAATTCTCCCTCCACCTCCCAATCCAAAAGACCTCCAAAAGAAGCTTCTAACCTATTGTGAACGAATGCCACAGGTACACAGTAGAGATACTTACAGCCCATCAGATCTAGAAGAACAAAGCTCTAGGTAAATTTTCAAATCAAAACTAGTCCCTCTGCAGGCTCTGGGCATTTGGCAGCCCTGGGAATGGGCAGGTGCTGCTGGAGTTACCCAGGGCATCCAGTGAAGAAACAACAAGCACATCCTGGGCCGAATTCTGAACAGGAACCCCAACACCCTGGCCCCAGAGTAAAAGCACACGCTGCATGTCATCTTCAGGGCTTTTTCAGTAGCGGGTCCAAACCACAGGCACAGAGTGGACTCTTCACTTCTGCTGGCTCCGGCTGAGCCTTGTCCCCCTCCCCATCCTGATTTGGGGGTTTGCCGAGGGTCTCTTCAAGGTGGCAGCTGCACTGCAAAAGTGAAACCAGACACTTGAAAAATGTCTTCCCTCTCTCTAAGGGTGCTGGCTGATGGAGCCACCTGCAGGGACCGTGGGGTGCTAGGAATTCTGATGGATGCTCTCTGAGGACCCTTCACTGCTTTCATTGAGGGGGGTCTCCAAAGTCTCCTCCAGCTCATCGTCCGCCCCCTCCTCCTGGATGGGGAGGTGCATGTCCGGGGAAGAGGACTCGGAGCTCACACTGTCCCCTTCTATGGAGCAGAGGGTGCAGGACAGCGCGGGTGCCATGCTCTCCTGCAGCATGTTCAGCATCATGGGCACCTGCACCGACCTCAGGCCGGACACCACGGGCAGCGGCTTCATGGCCTCCCCCCAGAGCCCCTCCTCGTCTTTGTACAGCAGCAGGAGGCTGGACTTCTTCTCCCGCCTTTTGGATTTCATATAGCCCAGCATGATCCCAATCAAAAAAATGCCGTAGAAGGACATAACGACCAGAATGTAGAAGTACTCATTGCCGTGGCCATGGCCACGGCTGCTGCTGCCACCATGCACGTGGGACTCAAGTGGGCTTCTGGAGGCTGCGGTGCTGGGGTACGTGCTGTTCAGAGGCTCCATCTTCAGCATTGAAGCGAGTGCTGCTCGCACAGCAGGGTCTGGGGAGAAAGCTGCAGGTTAGAGCTCTCCTACAGGCCCAGGACACAGGGACGAGGACAAGCATGTTTGTCAGGGACAAAGAAGGCTTACAAGTGCATGAAAGAAACAGTCTAAGAGGTCTCGTCCAGCAGTTAGCAGGGGTTAGCTGGAAGGGCTTGGAGCGCCTGGGGGAGAGGCTGGGGAGAGGGGCAGGAAGAAAGTAAAAAGGACTTGCATTTGTAATGTATACATATCTGTCCTATTTGCATTTTATAAAGTGAGCATATATTACTTTTATAGACTAAAAATATCTAATATGACAGGGGAGCATAGAGAAAATAAATAATATCTTAAAAAGTGGGAAACATTCAAAATAACTAGAAGAGAGGATTCTGAATCTTCTCAACACAAATAAATGATAAATTTTGGAGGTGATGGATTTGCTAACCACCCTCATTTGATCATTACACAGTATATATGTTTATGGAAACATCATATTGTACCCCATAAATATGTACAATTATTATGTATCAATTAAAAATAAGGCAAAACTTTAAAACATGGAAAGATTAAAAAACATTGGGAAGCATATTTTAACAAATGGGGCAGCAGCAAAGTTTCCATTTTGCTTCTAAAACAAAACTATTTTTAATTTAAAGCAAAGTTTTCTTAGAGCAAAGGAAAGAAACAGAAAGAAAAGAAAGAAAAACTTCGTCTGTTCCTTGTTAGAAATATCCCCTCTTTCAAATGGTTCTGAAGCAAAGTAGCACTGCTGACTTACCACAGGCTGACAATTCGTCCCAAGTGTTGAATTCCTAAATCCTCAAGTCCAAGAGCGTTCTTCCTCTGTGTCCGGCTGTGCACTCTGACAACTCTGCTGCTGCAGTTGGGATATATAGTCAAGAAATGCATCGTCACGTGCTCTGGGAGGAAAATTTACAACAGAGGTTGGTTGTGGCGGAGTGAGCGGGGAACTCAAAGCACAGCACTCCAACTTGCTCAACTTTGCAGCTGTGGAAAGAAAAAGACCGGGAAGTGGCAACTGCTCCTCACGCCCCAGGGCCAAGCCAGAGTGCTCAGGGGGGCCGTGAAAAGGAGCGAAAAGAGGAGAAAAGAATGTACTAAGTTGGAATCGTTACCTCAGAGTCCACCCTTCTTGAAAATTAGTTCATTCTTCATCCCCCTCTTAGGGAATAACCATTATGTCCTGCACAAGTTTTCAGAGGCAGTCAAATCCCATCATCTGGTTGAAAGGCAGTCAGAAGCAAGTGCAGGATTTAGTCAAGAAACAAGGGCTTAAGTTTCAGTTCTTCCATCAACTCTGCATAGTTAAGTCCTTCCTCACACTTCTGCACCTCAGACTCCTGATCTGTAACATTGTCAGGTGTGGAGGGGCTTCTGCAGGTAGAGTTATATGTATGATGTGACTTTTTCAGTCTTTGTCAGCTGAATAACCGTGCTAAGATTTATGGCAGGCTGGTACAGATTAGCCCTTTAAAACCACGGAAAGATTATACCTTTCTTCCACATTAAGCTCACGAATCTATTTTTAATATAATTATCTTAAAAATCTTCCAGATTCTTTACAATGATCTGAGCAAAGTGGAAACATGTGATGGGGAGGGTACTATTGGCAGGTTCTGCCACGTTTTTGCATCCCCAGCTGCCCCTCTGGGCGTCACACAGAGACCATTCACACATCTCTTTGCTGTCTCTGGCGGGTCAGGTGAGGAGCAGGAATTCTTCTGGTGAGCGACAGAGCACAGTTCAAGTTTTTAAAACCTATCTTAAAATGGCTGCTGGGATCAAAATTGGAAGAGGACTTGAAGACTTTGATGTCAGTCCCTCTGCTCCCTGGGATGCTTATTCTGAGTAGCTCTCGTTCTAAGCTGAAATCAACTGGGAACGATCCTCTGCTTCCAGTTGTCTGTGGCCTATGACTTGCAGCCAAACTACTTTGAGATCCAACTCTAAAGGAAACCTTTTTTGCGGTCCTGCTGTCATCAAATTGAAGATGAGGGCAGACAGGTCGCCATCCCTTTGACCAAATGGGAACTTGCACTGCAGCTGCAGAGAATTACCTGGGTTGACACCTGACTCTAATTCTAATAGGACACCTGTGGAAAGAGTGGGAAGATGAGCACATGCTACTGTTTTTCCCACTGGACAACTTGCCTAATGGCTTGGGCTGGGTTCCTACAACCTGGAACAAGCCATAAATCTCCAGCTGGCACTGAGGTATCAACTGCTGATCATTTCAACACCAGGATCATCCATACAATGGAAATTTGCTCACACCAGTAAAAATACCCTCAGAGTTGTATTAATTTTGAAGAAGCTTCACAGCTGCCTTGGCCATGGTGGACTTGGCCTTTTCCATCTGTATCCACCATAAGCACTGGCAGACTTCCATCTACATCTGAGCCTACAGTGGTGTCTCTGGGAGACTAGAGCAAGAGAGACCCAGAAGAGACATGCCTGTTGATTCTTGACCCCAGTATTGTAGACACATTACCTTGGGATATATGAGATTAGTAGTCACCCAGGGACTGGCAAGCACTGCAAACTGGAAGCTTTGCAGAGGCAGAGGGGAGGTGGGGAAAGGGGTGGCCAGATTCAAGGAGCAGGAAGTACAAAGCCTGGTGCTGGGAAGACAAACAGAGGCTGAAGTTTCAAACAAAATAAATCCCCAAAGCCGAGCCACAGTCCCAAGGCAGTAAAACCAAGCAACAGCATGGGTGCGGGGACAAATCTAGGATGAAGCCCACAGGACAAAGCAAGTCAGAGACACAGGAAGAACAAAATCTATTGCAGACGTGGGGGAGGAAACAGCCCAGATGAAATGAAAAGAATACAAAGGACGCACTTAGCGCCATGTCTGGCAGAGCGTGGCATGCTCCCCCTACACTTTTTGTCATCATTGTTGAGATGACAATGCCTGCGGCTACCTAGGGCCTCAGGCTGCTTCCTGATGTGCATGTGCCTGGCTCCAGACTTTCTATTACCGCTCTTTCCCTTTTCTGCCACCTCCAGGAATGGAACTTAAGACCTGGGGCTTGCGACCTTACAACACAGAGCTCAATCTTCTCTTCAGACCTCATCCATGACAGTACTGAGAGAATTGTGGCAGTGAATAAGGGCATAAATAAGAGGGGTGGGAAACATCTAGAAAGTGCACTTTATCAGAGAGAGGATGGGGGCACACAAGAATTACTAATTATATCTACCCTAGGCCACAGCTTTAGATGTTAAGAAATAAATCCATTTTGTGAATATTTTCTCCTACTCTGTGGCTTACATTTCCATTTCCTAACAGTGTCTTTTGAAGTACAAACATTTCTTAATATTGATGAAGTCCAATTTATCAAAAAAAATTTATGGTTGTGCTTTTCTAATCCTATCTAAGAAATCTTTGCTTAATCTGAGGTTATGAAGATTCTCTCCTATTTTTCTTCTAGAAAGTTTTATAGTTTTAGCTCTTACATTTAGTCCTGTGATCCACTTTAAGTTAATTTTATTCTACAGTGTAAGGTATGAGCCAAGTTTTTTGTTATTGCTGTGTTGTTTATGGCAAAAGGATGTCCAATTGCTCTAGCACCATTTGTTGAAAAGAAAATTCTTTCCCTGTTGAATTGTCTTGGAATCTTTGTCAAAAATCAAGTAACCATACATGTGCAGGTGTGTTAGTGAACTCTTTATTCTGCTCCTTTGATCTGTCTTATCCTTGCATCAATATTATACCTTTGTGATAAATCCATTTTAAACTGGCATTTTAGATGAGTCTAAGATATGCTGCAGTCCGTACCTAGCTCAGTACGTATTGTGTACCAGGCACTTGGTAGAGGCTTTGCTTACATCAGACCTGTAAGTATTATCATAACCAACTCATAGGTAAGGAAACTGAAGGTCAGAAAGGCTAAGCAAGTAGCTCAAGGCCATGCCGGTAGTAGCAGAGTCAGGACTTGAACCCAGGTCTGTGCAATTGCAAAACCCATTAACTTTCTTCCACCCTTTGTTGCACTGAATGGGAACCAAGAAAGGGACTGAGAAAGAGTAGAAAGTAAAAAATGGATATTTTTTCAACTTCTTTTAAGTCTTCTTAAGCCTTTTTTTTTAAAAAAAATTGAATTCCTAGATGTCCAGATATTCAAACTTAAAAGCAAACGTGCAATTACAAATTGTCTGTTTTCAGTATTGAAGGCTGCACCAACCTCAGCATGTTCTAGAAGTTAGCAGTGAAATGGTAACACGGTTGCCCTGATTCCAGGTTGCCCATAATACAACAGCTTCTCTTGTGCTTATATATACAGCTACTTTCTGCTCTTCTTGTTCTGACGTGTCATCTCTCTCTCTCTCTCTCTCTCTCTCTCTCTCTCTCTCACTGTTTTCCTACTTGATCTTGAAACACACTTTCTCCAGAGCTTTGAGTACTTTCATTTCCTGGTAACGTCACTTTTACCAGATGGCCCAGGAGTCTCTGGTCACACAACTCTGAAATTATGTTAACAGCTTCTGTGACTAAACATAGTCTGTGCTGGGATAAGAGTGCAGCCCTGAATCTCATCAGATTGAACGTAAGTCTGGAGTCCAGAGATCTGACCCGGCTCAGTCTCGCCCGTGCTACGTGACTGGCTCAGTTGCATAATTTCTGTGTTTTAGTTTTAGCTACCCTCAGGCATGTCAAAAGCAGGATCATTAATTGTCTCAAGATCCTCAGAAATGTCCCATCATCCATCAGGCTCTCCCTTTCCTGAGTAGACCAGCGTGGGGATCTGGCAGAGTTTTGCAAAATGAAATTCTCCATGCCCACCACTAGTTTTGCTTTTCCCAGAAATTCTCTCTGAAAAGTTGTGTCTGGGAACTTTTGTGATGGGTCATCCCTTCTAATGCCCTGAGTCATCCTCCCTGGACACATACTTCTTAGCATTCCTAGCACTGGGAATAAAACAGGGCTGGGTATCTGACAGATACTTCGTAAGACCTGCCGACCCTCCCTATTATACCAGCTACATCTCAGGAGGATGTGACTGTGAGCAGGTCCTGCCTGGACAGCATCCAATGGAGGTGAGGATGAATGAGTCCAGACTCCTGAACATAAAGTGGAAAGTCAGTATTAACACACCTTTGTTATTTATTATTCAAACGTGTTTTCACCTGATGTTTATTTAACACACACTTGGATAACACCGAAAGTGTCTCAAGAGTTGTTCTTCTAAGCACTTTGCAAATTTTATCTTATTTAATCTTCATAAAAACTCCATGAAATGGGCTCTATTATTATCCTCATTACATAGATAAAAAAACTCAAGCACAGAGTGGTTGAAATAGCCTGCCCAAGATGACACAGCTAGCATGTGGCAGAGCTGGCACTGGAACCCAGAGTTGCAAAGAGAAAAGAAAGAAAGAAAAGACAGAGAAGAAAAACATGGTCTCTGCGTCTATGAACCTGGCAGTTGGTGGGGGAGATAGACAAAAATCCAAAAATTTTATGAGTAAAGTTGCAAGTGATAAATATTATAAAAGAGAGACAAACAACACTAATGAGAGTATTAGGTAGATTTGAACTCCTTAGAGAAATCAGGGAGGGCTTCCTTGAGGAGGTGATTATTGAGATGGGATCTGAAGACTGAGTAGGAGTTATCAAGATGAAGTGAGGAGGTAAGATTATTCTGGCCAGCAGTAATCTGTAGAAAGTTCTTTTGGAGGAAGAAAGTGGAGAGGCAAAAGGGATGTCAAGAATGAGGAACCAACAAGCCTGTGGGGAATCTTTCAAGGAAGCAAGGGGGGCCTGGCAGGAGATGAAGCTGGGGAGGCTGGCACAGGCCAGATGTGTTCCACCTGGAAGGCATAAGAACAGGAGACCAAGGAGGTAGAAGACGGATCCCTGCCTCGAGGAGCTCAAGTACTAGCCAGGGAGACAACCTCAAGGCTGGGCAAGTGTGTGGTCATCCAGCACTGACAGGATGCCTAACGGCTGAGGACATGCAAAGC
The DNA here is from genome assembly GCF_000696425.1 of Galeopterus variegatus. Taxonomy (NCBI): domain Eukaryota; kingdom Metazoa; phylum Chordata; class Mammalia; order Dermoptera; family Cynocephalidae; genus Galeopterus; species Galeopterus variegatus. The sequence goes on from NW_007733554.1 coordinate 108,123, forward strand.
ATGAACCGAGGGCAGGCAAGTGCGGGATGTGCCTGTGCAGTTAGAGGAGCCAAGGGAACCAGAGGCAGCAGTTGACTGACTTAGTGGGTGTGTTTGTGAAATAGCCCCTGGAACATGAACTTTGCTTCCAAAATTCTTATCGAGAGTTCCAGACAATCTAAAACAAAGCTTTTGAATATAAGTCAACCACAAATCTCGAGGTCTATCAGTGGTGTGTTTGGAATAATTCCCGGCCCAAACTTGGACGAGGTAACCCTGAACTCCCAGAAGCAGTAAGACAAAAATAAACAAATTGGTTTATTTAGTTTTAAAAGATGGATGGCAAGTCCAGGTGTCAGGAACTCAGATCTGGTGACTGTACAGCACAGAGGTTAAGGGCACAGGCTCCAAAGTCAGTCTGCCTGGGCCCATCTTCTTCCAGTTAGTAGCTGTGTGACCACAGGCAAGTTTCTTAACCTCTCTGTGCCTGTTTAAAAGGGGAGTAAGAGTACCTACCTCATAGGTTAGATGTGAGGAAGAAATAAAACCCACTATTGCACCTCCCGTTTACACTGAGCCCCAAGGTAGAAATGTGAAGCGTATAAGCCCCTTTCCTATACCAGGGGCATAAAAAAATGAAAAAGTAGATTTTTTAAAACAAGTGTTTGGTGTTTTCTCTTCCTCCACATGGGCTGAGGAGGGGGCTGCTTTCTCCTCAGGTTAAGGGAAGTGATGGGGCTTCACAGAGATCACTTTAGAGTCTAAGGGTCCCCTGCAGCCTGCAGCCTGCTGGAAACAGAGGTCTGGGATCAAACTCACACCAAGAAAAATCTGAAGGGCAAGAAATTGTACCTGGCCACCGCTCTGGAGAGAGCTTGCTGAATTAGGGAAGCCCCTGCTCCCAGAGTTAGGGGGATAAGGTCCAGGAGCGCCTGCTATAGAGCAGCGGTGGGGCATGCAGGAACGCAGGAGGGACAGCACAGCGTGGGAGGCCAGGGTCCAAGGGAGGAGACAAGGTCCCCCACTTCCGAGAGAAGTGTCTGGAGTGTGGTGTGCCCTGCCCACCAATTGCTTCCAGCCTGCCCAAGGCCCAGGCAGTCGGAGAGAGGGAAAAGGAGCTTTAACTATAAATGAACTTGAAAAGTTTTGACCATCACATTGGGACTGGACATATTAATTACTGAGCCAAGACTTGTTCGGGGAGACTAGAGTAGCCAGGGGATTTTTATTACATAAGAGTGACTAGAAAAGTTGTATGTCTCCCCAGATTTCCATCACAGGGCAGGGGAATAACTGGCCCTGGAGGATGAGTCTGAAGAAGTAGTGAGACTCGAAAATTAGGCTGTCGTCTGTGGACATCCTGCAAGCTCTGCTTCTTTATCATAATGAGTACATTTGTAAAAGCTTGGGACAGTGCCAAGACATAGCGACTGCTCACTTATCATAAACACTAAACAATGTTAGAAAATGCAAAAGGGCAATATTTGGGAGCTCCGTGGCATTATCTATTTTAAATTTAAGTTTCAGGATCATAAGTGATTGTTCACTGTGTTATCTCCAGCCCCAAGAATGGTACCCAGCCCACAGCAGACCTATAAATATTCTTTGACTGAATAACGGAAAGGATGTTCTAAGTGCTCTTTACGGACTTTCTTATTTAATTTTCACAACACCGCAATGAGGGCAATTATAAACAGAATTTTGTAAACGTGGAGAATGGGACCTAAAAAGTAACTTGTCCTGGTCACACAGCAGGAAGTAGCAGAACTGGGATGGACTATCCCGCTTTCTGTTGAAATCATGCCAGACACGTTCTCCATTTCTGGGATACACAGTGCTCCGTTGTCACTGGTCACTTCTGGCCCCCACTAATCAAGAGGTCAGGATGGAGAGAGGATGCTCATGAAGGGCTTCGGGGACTCCAGCTGAGGATGGCAGACCCCACACTCATCAAAAAACAAAAGTTTCAAAGCTTTTAAAAGGTTTTCCTAAACCTTCTGGGTACTAGATTATAACACTGGACCCAATAAAAACTAACCACCATGTAGCTCAGTTGGTTCCGAGGTGGGACTTATATTATGGATTTCAGGAGCATTTCATAGCTTGAGCTGCCCTTCTGCAAAAACAGACTGAACTACAGATGGCAGGAAATGGGGATCTCCCTTTTCTAGGGACCAGCTTCCTGCTGCACAATTTCCCATCACCTTCCTCCATTCAGCTTTCTCCAGAGACGGAGCTGGGGTCTGAAGCACAGGCCAGCCCAAGGCAAACAGGCCATGGATTTTGCCCTAATGTGGTTCTCAGGGCCAGCCCCACTGGGCAAAGAGAATGGAAAACTGATCAGGGAAGCTCACCTCATCAACATCACGCAGGCAGGATTTGCCTGACATGTCACACCTGTGACCCCATGCTACCAAAGCTGGCTCCTCGTGCAGGAAGCAAGTGTGAGATGTGGCACACCACGTCCACAAATAACCACAGAGAAAAGGAAGCCTGGACACTGGCAGGTTGAGGCTGATCCCCTGGGCCTGCTGACGAGCAAGTATTCCTTCTGAGCTCAAGAAATAATTCACTCCTACCCACAAGCGGGAAAGTGACGTGAGAATGCTGATCCACACTGAGTAGTGAGCAGCAGGAGAGGCCAACGTACACCTGTTCTGCCCAGGGGTTCCTGGGGAGTGAGGAAGCCACACAGTAAGATGGTCATTGGTCATTACTCAGGTAGACTCAGAGCTAGGTGTCTCAGATTAACAATTCCAGAAATGCCAGCCAAACCCATCATGGTCCTGGTCCCATGCTCCACAGTGCTTAACCTAACTAATGACATACTCATTTGTCATCTATCTGTTCATTTATTCATTTATTGATTCATTTATTCACATAAACACACCTATCCTGCAACCTAATCCAGTAGATTCTTCATAAAATTAAAGGATCAAAATGGCAAAAAAAAAAAAATTAATTGCAAAGAAAATAAGTCAAATAAAATAAAAATTACTGTCAACAAAAGAGGCTGGCATTAAGACTTGGTCAGATGCTAATTCCATGGCTGACTTATACTGGCTTTCTCTTCGAACAGGACCAAACATTTGTCTACAGTGAATTACACTCAGGCCCAAGTAGCTCAGACCCAGGGCTGCCACTTCCTGCCGTGTGTTCCTTGGCCTCTGGCAATTGCTTAGCATGAGAGCTGACATGCTCAGTCCGCTCTGACTGTGTGACTAATAACACAAGCCCAACCCGTACAATGCCTGGCCCCTGAAGAAAAGTCTCCTGGGAAAGGAACTTGTTTTGCTTTGTTTTTTAAATAAGAAAAAAAAGAAGAAGAAGAAAAATCTGAGGCTAATTTGAAACTATCCATACTCTGAGTTTTTGGTCTTATCTCTGGCATAAAGAGGTAAGTTTTTTCTTACAAGGGAGAGCAAATTTTCCCTCTTTTTTCAGGCTAGAAAAAGGTGTTATATTATTCAAATCACCTATGGATAGGAAGAAAAGTAAAACTCACTACAGCAGTGAAGAATGCTTAAAAGCACAGGTTCCGGAATCAGAGGCCTGAGCTAAAATTTCCTCTTGTGCCACTCACCAGCTGTGGGGCTCCAGACCATCTATTTAATCCATCTGTGCCTTGATTAAGGTTGTCAGGATTACATGAAATAATGTATATGCACTTATCATATTGTCTGGTGCCTACTAAACACTCCATAGCATAGCTGTTTCTGATAGCCCTTACAAGGACTGGGCAATGTGCTTAACATGTCTTTTAATTGAGATACAATTTCTTTTTTTTTTTTTTGTCTTTTTCCATGTCCGGCAACGGATCGCAACCCTCAGTGTCGCCCCCATACCGGACCGGGACTGGCGACAGGATCGCAGCCCTCGGTGTTGCTCCCGCACCTCACTCAGCCAGTGAGCGGGAACCGGTCTGTATGTGGGATCCGAACCCTCGGCGGGAGCGCCGCCACGCTTCCCAAGCGGCGCACTACCGCAGTGCGCCACCGGGCCGGCCCGATATACAATTTCTACATTATAGAATTCATCATTTTAAAGTGTATGATCCAATATTTTTTTAAATTTGTTCACTATGTTGTACAACCATCACCACTATATAGTTCCAGAGTATTTTCATCATCCTGAAGAGATAACCCCAGACCCATTAGCATCATTCCCATTCCCACTTCCTGCAGCCTCTGACAACCGCTAGTTCACTTTGTCTCTATGGGTTTGCCTAGTCTGGACATTGCATAGAAACAGAATCATACAATATGTGTCCTCAGTGACTGGTTTCTTCCATTTAGCATAATGTATGCAAGATCCATCTGTTTTGAGGAACCACCTACCCAGTGGTTGTAAAGTAGGATCTCATCATGGTTTTGATATACCGTCTAAGTCCATTTTTCCTCCTATAGCAGGACACCACATACTGAGTAATTTATAAAGAACAGAAATTTATTTCTCACAGTTCTGGAGGCTGGAAGTCCAAGATCAAGGTGCGGTGAGGTTCAGTGTCTTATGAGGTCTTTGTCTCCGCTTCCAAGATGGCATCTTGTTACTGCATCCTCCCATGGCAGAGGGCAGAAGGGTAAAAGAGGCCTAGCTAGTTTCCTCCAACCCTTTTATAAGTCATTAATCCCATCCATGAGGGTTCTGCCATCATGATCACCTCTTAAAGGCCCCACCTCTTAATGCTGTTGCATTGGGAATTAAGTTTCAACATGAATTTTGCAGGGAATGCACACATTCAAACCATAGCATATACATTTTCCTAATGACTAAAGATGTTGAGCATCTTTTTTATGTGTTTATTGACCATTTGTATATCTTCTTTGAAGAAATATCTATTCAAGTCTTTTGCCCATTTTTTAATTGGGTTGTTTGTCATTTTGTTGCTGTGTTGTAAGGATTCTCTGTATATTCTGGATACTAAACCCTTATCACATACAGTCTTGCACCACATAATGACTATTTGGTCAACAATGAAGCACATATACAATGGTGGTCCCATACGATTCTAATGGCTATACCATATAACCTAGGTGTATAGTAGGCAATACCATCTAGGTTTGTGTAAGTGCAGTCTATGATGTTCATACAACAATGAAATCACCTAACGATGCATTTCTCAGAATATATTCCCATCATTAAGTGAAACATGACTGTATATTATTTGCAAACTTTTTCTCCCATTCTGAGTTTTATTTTCATGTTTTTAATAGTGTCTTTTGATGCAGACACATTTTTAATTTTGATGAAGTTTA
>NW_007733554.1:113929-115938 GCF_000696425.1 Galeopterus variegatus
ATTTTCATGTTTTTAATAGTGTCTTTTGATGCAGACACATTTTTAATTTTGATGAAGTTTAACTTACTTATTTTTTTCTTTTGTTGCCTGTGCTTTTGGTGTCATATCTTAGAAACTGTTACCCAGTACAAGATCACGAAGATTTACACCTATGTTTTCTTTTAGCTCTCACATGTAATGCCTTGATCCATTTTGAACTAATTTTTGTGTATGATGTGGGGTAGAGGTCCAGATTAACTTTCCTGTATGTGGATATCCAGTTGCCCTAGCACCAATGTTGAAAAGACTGTTCCCTTCTGCATTGAATCATCTTGATACCCTTGTGAAAATCAATTACTTTAGATGTATGTGTTTATTTCTGGGCTCTCAATTCCATTCCATTGGTCTATATATCTAGCCTTATGCCAGTACCATATTGGTTTGAGTACTGTAGCTTTGTAGTTAGTTTTGAAATGAGGAAATGTGAGTCATCCAACTTTATTTCTCTGTTATCAAGATTGTCTTGGTTATTCTGGATTGCTTGTAATTTCATATAACTTACAGTATGAGCTTGTCCACTCTAGAGGAATAAAAAGGCAGTTGGAAGTTTGATAGTAATTGCATTGAACCTGTAGATCAAATTAGGGACTATTGCCATCTTGAATATACCAAGTCTTCCAATCCATGAACACAGAATGTCTTTCCATTTATTTNTTTCTTAATTGCATTTTCAGGTTGTTCTCTGCTAGTATAGAAAAATACAGTAGATTTATGTATTGTTCTTGTATCCTGCAACCATGCTGAAGTTAATAGTTCTAATACATTTTAGTAGATTTCTTAAATTTTTCTATATATGAGATCATGTCACTGCAAAAAAATAAATAGTTTTACTTTTCCTTTTAAATCTGGATGGCTTTCATTTCTTTCCTTGTCTAAATGTTATTTGTTTAATGGCTTTTTTAAACTAATTTTGTATCATCTGTGTTGTCACGTTCATCCACTGAACTCTCTACTCAGTTAGTTTAGTGGCCAGATAATGACTGGACAGAGATTTATTTTACTTAAACTCCTGGAACCAATAATCTCCTAATCTTTACCACGGAGTTCTGTGTGTGTGTTCTGGCACTCAGACAGGCAGTTTACAACTCTGCCTTAGCCTTCACTTCCCACTTGCACAGAGCCTCAAGGTCAGCCAGAGGTGAGAGCTTAGGATTTATTTAGGTCCTTCCTGAGCATGCACACACCTTTATGCATATGTGTGGCTTTCTGGATTTCCAGGAATATGTCAAAGCTTTTCAAAGTTTCAGTGAACATCTCATTCCTCAGTTTTTTCTTTTAAGCTTTTGTTTTTGTATTCCTTGTAAGTCTATTCTTTGCCCCAAGAGCTACCCATTGCCTCAGACAACCATGAAGTTAATCAATTACCTCTAATTGTTTTTAACAAATATCCCTGGGTAAAAGACTTTTCTCACTGAACAGGCTCTAAGTCAAGGAAATAGAGACAGCCTTACAAGCAGGGTCTTCCAGAAAAGCACCATAAAGGTAAAATAGTAAGAATTCGCTGGAAATGAGGCTTTAAAGAAACTGCAGTCCCACTCTTCTCTCCATCAGGTTACACATTTGCAGGCTACTGTAGAGCTGGTAGCAGGGATGGGAATAGGACAACTTAAAATACTGTAAAACTTGCTGTTTTTACAGAGGTTCAGTTATTTTTTCTTGAAAAAACTCTCCCCAAATTGTTGCAATCCTATGGTTAACTTTCAGAATTCCAAAAAAGTTGATTCTGACCATTTTTGCCAGTTTTCTTATTGCTTTTATGGGAGAAAGAATTTTCAGAAGTCCTTACTCTGTCATTTTCACTGACATCATTTCTGCCTAGGATTTTGTATGGACTATAGCACTGTGGTCAGAGCTCAGGCTAGGAGCACTAGTACCAGGACAGTGAGAGCCACAGTATGTAAGGCCTTCATGATGGACCAAATATTTAAGCACAATACAATTATGGGTAAGAGAATACTCTGAGAAATTGG
>NW_007733554.1:116974-127603 GCF_000696425.1 Galeopterus variegatus
TGCACTGAGGACCTGGCCCCTCTAAAGAGCAGTGAAGAGCTCCATGCCATGTGAGTGCCAACTTGAGTTGCTAGAGGGCAACACCATAGCAGCTCAGGGGCAGGCTGCCCTTTGCTCAAGGTGGACCACTGCTCAGCCGTGCTTCCAGACCTCACTGGCACCTTCTGGACCATCTAGTGAGAGGAGTAATTTCTACCTGTGCCTCAAGAGCTTACCCTACAAGTTGGTCAGTGAGCACTCCATGAACTACCCCCACCCCCATTGTATATCTGGAGCAGGGTGGTGTGGAATGGGGTGGAAGGAAACATCCGTAAACCCACATTGAGTCTGGACTGGTCACGGTACGGCATGTAAAAAAACATGGGAAGAAAGAAAGAAGGTGAAAGGAAACAGTAAAGTTTGCAGCCTGGGTGAACAGCGGAGTTGGAAGGGTATCTCATCTGGAAGAGAAACAGAGTGTTCCTTTTGGCTACAAGTGCTCAGCAGCCTACTGTTGTAACCTGCCCCACATTGTCCAGAAAGTTCTTAATAGTAATGTTCTTCTGAGCTGCCGTGTCCCTGGTCCCTAACCTGTTAGCTCTAGAATACTGTCTCTGCCCCTCTCCCCACACACTCCCCACATCTGCACCTTCTCTCTACCTTCAAGGCCTAAGTCACATGCCAGGACCTGTTGCCAACCCTCACAACTGCTTCTCCAGAATACTGTCTCTGCCCCTCTCCCCACACAGTCCCCACATCTGCACCTTCTGTCTACCTTCAAGGCCTAAGTCACATGCCAGGACCTGTTGCCAACCCTCACAACTGCTTCTCCTCTTCCCCGAGCCTGAGGAGACGTCGCCCTCCTCTGCTCTCTGAAGAGCTTTGTTAATGGTTGACTTATCACTCTGAAAATAGGTTTCTATTTTGCAAAGCAGAATATGAACGTGTCTACCAGGCGACAAGCTCCTGACTGTGAGGACAATGTCTTATTCATGTTTGTTTCCCCCACAGAACCTAGCACAGAGCCTGACTGCTTTTATATTATATATTTATTGACCTAATCAATTACTCAGTACTTGATCACCTTCCTGAACAACAGCGTCCTCATGAGGAGGCTGGAATTATCAGCAAGTTCTTATATCAGCCCAAATCTGTATCCTGGAACCCTTGACTATTAGTCATTACTTTCCCCTTTGTGGCTATCTAGAAGATTTTCCTCCATCCTCAACATGACGGGCCAAAAAATATTTGAAGCCAGGATCCGTTCCCTGCTCATCCCCCACCAAATCTCTTTTTCCTCTTCTTAAGCATATTCATAACCCATAAGAGATCATAATCTTGACTCCATAACTAGACACCAGGGAAAAGGAAAAAAAAAAAAAAAGGAAAAACTGAGTTCAAAGACAAGGAATGACTGGGATTGGTGGTTTGGATAGGATCCAGCTCCTTGATTTTGTGATTTATTCTCAAGGAAGAAAGACACAAGTCCCTGGAAACTCAAGGGAAACAGTGGAATTCTTTCACCCCCTCGAAGGGCACCCAAGGAGGGCCATTCTGTAAGTGCACACAGAAGTCGGGTGATGCTTTCGGCACCCAGCCATGAGTGCAGTTTCTCTGCAGACTTGATGCTACTTTAATGGTGCTATCAGGAGAGCCATGGAGACCTAAGAAAAGCAAATGTTTACACAACAGATCGAGAAGAGAATTCAAAGATCACCTAACCCAGCCCTTTCCATTTACAGACAAGAAAACTGAGGCCCAAAAAAGAGAAAATGAATTAAGCAGGTACCTACCAATCTAAATTTCCAGTGTCATTAACTAGGCTCACATGCAGCCTCCTGCAACTATGATTTCAGGCAAAAACAGAATGGCTCCTCCTTCACCTGCTCCCTGACCCTTCAGTTCTTCATTACAGTACAGATGCTCAAGACTAGAGCCAAGAAATGCCTGTGATGATGTCTTCACCTCCAGGATGTCACACAGTGGAGCCTAGAGCTGGAGGCAAGTTGTTGTGATGCTCTAGTTCTCAGGTGGACAGATGGCTTCATGAATGTTAATTACATTATTCTGATTTATAACATATACATACTCATATATTTTGATATGTATCAAATGAATTATTTTTCAAAGAGTGTAAAAGACATGAAATGTGAGTTATTTCTATCTACATTGTTTCCTTAAAGCACAGAGGAGAGAAGAAGGCGGGAGAACAAAAGAAGGGCATTTTGAGAAGTCTCTTCGAACACTGTTTTCACTGCCAAACAATGTACACAGTGGACGTTCCATACTCGTACTCCAGGACTGAGGGTATCTTTGGCATCTGTTATTTAGTAAAATGCTTTTATGCCTGACAGGTTAATGATGTGCTTTTTAAGCCACAAAAAAACGCCATGTATCCATCATGGAGAACAGAACACAGAGTACTCTCCTAAGTCAGCTGTAAACCAAGGGTGGCTTTCCCTGTCCTCTTTTGCCAATGCAGCTTCTCACTGGTGGGGGGGAAATTGAGAGAACAAGTGGAGTAAAGCAGGGCAGGAAGAGAGAAGGCTGGAGAAAGAAACTGCTCTAGGAGAAAGAAAACACATGGAATAGTACATAGAAGTTAAAATGAATATACTAGAGATACATGTGCCAACACATACATCTCCAAACCTAATATTAGATATTAAAAGCAAATTGCAGAAAGATGCATACAGTAGTATGTCCTTTATCTGAAGCTGATACTGTTAAGTTATTGGTGGATGCAGGGAAAAGTACAGAACTTGCACGGGAGCAGTGACTGCCCAATCAGACTGGTGGTTACTTCTCAAGAGGGCAGAAAGGAGGGAGAAAAGAAGGGAAAGAAGGCTGGAAGAGGGTCTGAAGGGGCTTCAGTTGAGTCTGCATGGCTCTAGTTCTTAAGCCAGATAGTAACTACATATGTGTTTACCATATTATTGTTTTTTATATGCCTAAAATATTTTATAACCAAAAAAAACTAAGTCAAAGTTATTCCAAAAGAATTGAAGCACCTCTCCCACTACCCCTTTCTTCCCTCTCCATCTTACTTCTCTCTTTCTATCAATCTGTATATGACACATATTTTATACATAGATATAGATATAGAAGATAGGATAAATAAATAGATACATAGATAGACAGACAGACAGATATGGATGAAGAGACTCATTATTAGGTGCTAAGTGCTTTTCATGAACCATCTTATAATCTTTACAGTGACCCATCTTACCAATGATACAACTGAGGCATGTGGAGCCTAAGCTCACAAAGCTATCAGGTGGCAGACCCCCAAATCAAGCCCAGGTGACTGTGACTCCAGCATTATAACAACTTCCTGCACCATGATGTCACTAGAAATAAAGGAGCCTGGTATAAAAAAGAATGAAATACTACCATTTGCAGCAACATGGATGGACTTAGAAACAATTATACTAAGTGAAATAAGTCAGGCACAGAAAGAGAAACACCACGTGTTCTCACTTATTTGGGGGAGCTATAAATAAATAAATACACAAAAAAATGTGGGGTGCGGAAGAAGACACAACAATCACAATTCCTTGAACTTGTTAAGACAAATGAACAGATATGATGTTGATGGATAGGAGGGGGGAGGGGGGAGAGAGGGGGGAGGGAGGAATCGGTAAAGGGATACAAAAATCAACTACATTGTATATTGATAAAATAAAAAAAAAAGAAATTAAAAAAGAAAGAAAGGAGCCTGGGAGCATTTAAAGGTTAACACCCATCCTTTAGAAATCTAAGCAATAGGGGAGCCTGAGAAAAAAAATAGTAAAGAAATATAAATAATATCAACAAAACAAGCTCTTTATTGGGCAGATGGAAAAACTGTCTCCCAAGAGCAATCCCCTGTCATTCCCTCAGCTGAGTGAGGCATCTGTCCCATGGAAGAGACCACATCTCTCCCCACACAGCAAGAACTGCAGAGAGCACTGCAATTGTCAACAGTTGTGCATCACAGATCTTCTTTCCTGCTTTACCTCACACCAGTTGGCACTTCAGCACCAAAACATAAATGCTTTTCTGCATTTGCAAACTCAAACTCCTGTGAACAGTGATCAAGCAAGTTGTGGGGGTGAGGCGGGGGGGACAAAAACCTGCTTGTGGTGGCGATTAAACCACATTGCCCCAAAGACTCAGGATCGAAACCCGTTTATGGGTAGTGATTAAGTGGGAAGCCTCATCATCCTAACACCCTTGCAACTATTTATCTTTCAAAAAATCAGCAATGACATAAAGCAGTTGGAGAGAAAATTCATTCTTAGAAAAATTTCATCTGAGACTGAGGTTCAAATAATAATTCTTAAAGTTCATATTTGTTGAAACTTAATAGGCTGATTATTATTTGAAAATTGTATGTGTATTAAAACTCTAAAATACATGTCATTTAACGATCTGCTTTTATGTGTCTGCTCTTAGCATTGAAGTTGTGATTGAATGACATATATTTTATGTTTAAATATTTGTAAACATGGCCAAGACTCATTGAAAAGGCAAACATTTAGCTCCCCATTTCCTCTGACTAGAACACTTGTGTCTATGCCTTTTTTAAAGAACAACCTTTGGGCCGGCCCGGTGGCTCACTGGATAGTGCGCCGCTTGGGAAGCATGGCAGCGCTCCCGCCCGAGGGTTCGGATCCCACATACAGACCGGTTCCCGCTCACTGGCTGAGCGAGGCGCGGGAGCAACACTGAGGGTTGCGATCCCGTTGCCGGAGCTGCTGTAGTTAAAACAGGGCTGGGGGTCCCAAAGCTGCTCCATCTATTGACCCCCTCCCTTTGTGGTGTCCCCCACGGCTCCTCTTCTAAATCTTTGGGCTCCAAAGATGATATTATGAAAGCCACCAAACTAGTCCTATCCCTTTCCATTTCCAATAAAGAAACTGAGGCACAGTGAAATGCTCATATTCACATAGCAAGTTAGTGGCTAGGCCAGAACTAAAAACCAAGTCTGCAGACTCACAGCTCAGTACACTTTCCAGACAACGAGCTGTTTCTCTAGATGTGTTCACATAATCTCTGGGTCTATGAGTTTCCTGCCTGTATCAAAAGCATTTTCATAGACATCTTCTGATGCTGAGGTCAACACATGGAACCGCCTGTGCTGTGAACACCGGGATCCTGAAGTACAGACCAGCACATTCTTGGAGCGGGAGCTCTCCACGAGATGACAGAGTGGTGTCTGCACGCTCCGCTGCTCACCAGAGCTCTCATGCTGGTCGTGCGGACAAAGCAGCACTAGTTCTTAGAGATGGAAGGGCTCCTGGGGATCACTACATTCTGTCTACCTGCCTCATTTTAGAAATGACAATGTTTATGCCCTGGCACTTTATAAATTGGTAAGTTCTTTAGAGATATAAACAGCTATGTCTGAGAGGCAACTTGAAATAGAAAGGGGGCTTCCCAATGTGGGCATGATACATGGACCACTTCTATTGCAATCATTAGGGATGCTTGGTAAAAATGCAGATTCCAGATGGAACAAGAATCTGCGTTTTCACCAGTCATCCCAGGCATGTGAGAGATATAAACAGCTATGTCTGAGAGGCAACTTGAAATAGAAAGGGGGCTTCCCAATGTGGGCATGATGCATGGACCACTTCTATTGCAATCACTAGGGATGCTTGATAAAAATGCAGATTCCAGATGGAACAAGAATCTGCGTTTTCACCAGTCATCCCAGGCATGTGCCACTGGTGTAGTGGAAAGAGCATAGTCAGTAATGGCAAGCAGACTTGTGTTCTAAACCCAGCAATTCCATCTTCTAAGTGTGGAGTGTCAGACAAACTTGCCTATAGGCAAGCATCTGGTAAAGTCTTGAACTAGAGGAAGAAGTTTCCATGCCTGCCAGAGGGTTCTCTGGCCCCTTCCCAAATGCACTAAGTCAGTCATTTCAAGCCTCCAGAGAGCTCCCCACTATAGCAAGGTGAGCCCTTTGGGGCATGCTGACCTGCCTTCCCTAACAACCACATATTACCTTCCTCCCCAAGTCCAGGGAAAGGTCTAAAGTTCCAATGGCCCTGGCTCAGCCTTATCTCTCTTGAGACTGGACTGACAAAATGAATCTCTTTCCCACTATCCATTTTATTCCCTTCTTTCTTCTCACCGCTAACTCTCTTAACAGTCAGGTACACTTGTACACAGTAAAGTGCTAGACAAATGAAAACTGCTATTCTTGTTACTATAAGCCATGAAGGAGTTATAAGAAGCAGTTTACAACCCACCTAGAGGGAGGATGCACACTCAAGACAGGACTGAAGATGCAAGCTGGCATAGGGGCCTTGTGAAAGTGTTGAGACAGATCATCGGTGCCACAGGCAAGACAGATGATCATCCAAAGACACCGTGGGTCAGGGAAGGGCTCGTGCGACCAGTGGAGTGTGGATCTGTGGAGGAGTGGGAAAGGGAGGCAGCTGGCAAGGAGATCAGCATGAAAAGAGACTTGACTTTGGGGCCACAGCCAGTGAAGAGGCTCCACTTGAAAGGGCAGAGGGTGCACATCTCGGGAGACACGTTTGGTGGATGGGATGGGCTGAGATCGCGGGGGCAGAGAGGCCACTGTGTGGGGTGGAGAAGTCACCAGAGAGCCTGGGTTACCTTGAACAGGCACCCAGCCTGGCAAGCCTCTGTTTCCTCATATATAAAATAGGAAGTGATGGCACTAGCAGGCGGGGCTCCTGTGGGAACTGAATGCGCACATACGCAGATCCTAGGCCAATGAACCTGCCTGTACGTCAGCCTATAGGCAATGGAGGGGCCCCTGGAAACTGAATTCAAACACAATGTGTTTCTTGAAAGCAAAATGTGGGAAGAGAGGTTTGGATTTACTGTTTTGATAGTTCCTTTATTTTCCTGTAATCTACTCATTCCATCTCTGGAGTTCTCCAAATATTTGTACTGTTTAGGAACAAAGTAGGGGGTCTTTCTCCTCTTCCACTGCCAATACACTGACCCAGAATTCCAGTGGACTATGCCCACGTGAGGGCTCCCTTGGCAGCTCGTGGAGTGCTTTCAGTGAAGCGGCACATGCTGTCGGACGTTCCCACAGCAATTCTGTGAAGGGACAGTCTACCTCCCCCGCCCAACCTCCAGGAAGCAAAGCAGGTATATCCCATATCCAGGGGCTCTCAAACTCTGCTGTATCTAAGAACTATTTGGTGGGTGTCTTAGCCCTCTCCTGCTGCTATAACAAAATGCCACAAGCTGAATTTATAAATAATAGAATTTATAATTCTATTATAATAATTTATAAATAATAGAAATTTATTTCTTACAGCTCCAGAGACTTGGAAGTCCAAGATTAAGGCTCTGGCATTTGGTGTCCGGTGATGGCCTTCTTGCTGCGTCCTCACAGGGCAGAAGGCAGAAGGTCAAAAAAGGAGACAAATGCCGTGTCCTCACATGGAGGAAGAGCAAGAAAAATGAACCCACTCCCTCAAGCCCTTTTATTAATCCCATCCATGAAGGCTCTGCCCCCGTGACTTGTCACCTTCTAGAAGCCCCACCTCTTAATACTATTGGATTGGCCATTAAGTTCCGATACATGAATTTTGGAGGACACATCCAGACTGTAGCAGTGGGGTTGGAGGACAGGGTGCAACTGTTTAAAAGGCAGATTCTTGGGCCACATCCCCAGAGGGTCTGATCTTCTTCTGTGAAAAATCAGCAATTGTAAACCATATAGATCTTCACCTGGGAAACCTTCCAGATAAAACCTTCCCTTGCACTCTTATTCAGTCAAAGCAGATATTCAAGGAGTTAAGTCATTTATGAGATCCTGGTTCTGTCCTATTTGCATATCCAAAGTTGAACGGAGCCAAGAGATTATCTGAGGCCAGTACCTCTTTCAACAGATGATGAAACAGAAATCCAGAAGGTAACTTGCCCAAGGTCATTCCAGACAGTAATTGGTAGAGGCTGGAGGGGTCCACCTCATAGGCCACCCCACACCGTCCCACTCCACCCCATACCACCACATGGCCCCTCCCCGGCCACTGAGATCCTCCAGGTCAAAGCAAGCTTATCTCTATTAAGATGTAGCTTAGGTAGCATAATCATATATCCCAGTTGCACGGGACAATTCCAGTTTACACGTAATTGTTAATAGCACTCCCTTTTACTGTCAAGAGAGGTCTACTTTGAACACTACATTACCTGGTCACCCAAAGTTTAGGGATCTCCCCTTTCTCCCTCAGAGGCAAAAATTAATCTGTTTTTAAATTCTATTCTTTATGAAATTTAGTGATTCCTATGCACAAATGCTCTCATACTGACCGTCCACAGGCCAGACACTTCTTGAAGATGTATTGGGGGAGCCTTTGCAACTGCTTTAAAGTTCTTCTAAATGGTTAAATTCTTTAGCATTTTTAATTTGAGAAATTTTACCTAAAAGTCTGGATTGAGAGGATTCTCTTGAAAAATTAGGTCTGCCATCACTGAGGCCACATTCCCACCAGACAGCAACTGCTGGGCCCAGGCTTTCCAGTTCAACTCAGCCTTCACCCCAATCAGGTATTGTTTTTATATTAGCTGCTGCTGTGGGCTTGTGAGTTTGTGGTTCCTACATTTATATAAATTTATATATGTTGTGGGTTAAATCGTGCCCCTCAAAAATTCATGTGTTGAAGTCCTGACACCCAGTAGCTCAGAAGGTGGTCATATTTCGAAGTAGAGTCATTGCAGATATTCTTAGTTAAGATGAGGTCATTGGGTGGGCTTCTGATCCAATATGACTATTGTCCTTATAAAAAGGGGAAACTCAGACACAGAGACATGCACATCACAGAACACCACGACCATGAAGGCAGAGATAGGGGTGCTGCGTCTACACCAAGGATTGCCTGCAGCCCCCCAGCATCTGGGGAGAGGCACAGAACAGTTCTCAAAAGGAGCCAATATTGTTAACACTGTGATATCAACCTCTAGCCTCCAAAACTGTAAGAAAATAAATTTCTGTTGTTTAAGTCACTCAGTTTGTGGTACTTTGTTATGGCAGCCCTAGCAAACTAATACACTTATATAATTTTATGTAAACCTGTGTGATTCTCAGTCAGGGGCATTTGGCAATATCTAGAGACATATTTGTTTGTCACAGCTTGGGAAGTAGAGATCCTATTTTCATCTACTGGGTGGAGTCTAAAGATTGTTAAGGGACGCCCCAACCCCTACTGACCTTAACATATGCATCCTGCTTCTGTACAAATTGCTTGCTAAAATAAATGGGGGAATAAACAGAGTAGCATGGCCAACGCCATTTTAGGCAGCTCTGCCATTTTAGCCTGGAAAGTTCCTATGGGGAATCCAGGGTGGGGAGGGGCTACAGGGCTACCCACAAAATTAGCTTATGTATCGCTGGCTTGCTTGCATTGGCTAGATTGTGTCAGGTGTGAGAAATTCCCACCTAGCTAAAAAGAAAAGCTGCCACAGGTTTCAACCTGGGGCTGCACTTCTCGATTGGCCTGCGTAGCCCTGGCTGCCAGAAATAAACTTTTTTCCCGTTCCTATGACCCGGTTCTCATGGGCAAATTTCTTTTACCTGTCGGACATTGGCCATAACATTGGGTGGCCCGTACGGGGATCCCTTAAGCCTCTCGAGAACCGTCCTTTTGGCCGTGGGACTCTTTGGATCTCTAGGGGGGAATTCCTGAAAAGACGTTCTTCAACCCCAGAGAGACAAACCCATGGCAGGCACCACTGAACTTGGTGAGTCGACTCCTTGGTTGGGAAAAAGGCTAGGCTGGATGCAGCCGTAGACACCTCTCCCTGGATCAAACGAGACGTCGTTCTGATCCGTTGGGACCTTTTTTAGGTCATTGGGACTTGAATTTTGATTTTAAAATCTTTTATTATATACGTATCGTTTGTTAGCTTCGGTCCGTGTTTAAGTCCTTTGTTTATTATATGCATATCATTTGTTAGTTCCGGTCTGTGTTTAAGTCCTTCTGTTCGTCTAGTTTCGTTTTGTGTTGTCTGCTATAAGTGTAGCTTGGCCATTTCAGCTCCACAGGACATCGTGGGACAAGGATCCTCCAGACCAACTGTCTTCCAATGTTTTCTTATGAACTTTAACACCTTCCGAGAGAAGGCTGCAGACTTTGGGGTTTCCGTGGACCACGAAGTCTTGCGAGTCCTTTGTGAGATTGATTGGCCGGCCTTCAATGTCGCTGGCCATCAGAGGGCTCTCTTAGCCCCCCTAAGCTCAGGCTGTCGGACGGGTCATCTTCAGAAAACCCGGACACCCTGATCAGATACCTTATATTCTCATTTGGATTGAAATTCTGTCTTACCCTCCTCCTTGGTTAAAAAGATGTTTTCCAGGGTTAAAGAAAAATGCTCAGAACAGAGAGACCGCCGCCATTCTCCTGACAAAGCCACACCCTGATTCTGCCCCTAAGCAAGTTTTATCAACCTCTCCAGAGGAGCCGGATGGAGCCGGACCTGATCCGCCACCCTCCACCTTACGCAGAGGACCCCACCCACGTGTCTGACCCACTTATCTCTCCCCCACACCCGCTCTGGGGCTTCTTATCTTCTCCAGAGTCCCGCCCCACCAGTGTCCCCTCTTTCCTCTGCTTCCCCTTCTTCACCTCCCTCCACTGCTTCCCCTCCTGGACTCTTCCCCTTGCGTGACGC
>NW_007733555.1:0-2265 GCF_000696425.1 Galeopterus variegatus
CTCAAGGTAATGTTCACAGATTACAGTGATTAGGACATGGATGTATCTTTTGGGAGGCAACTATTCAACCTCCTGAAGAGGGGTTGTTTGAAAAATAAAAAGGCAAAGTTAATGAACTAAATATAAGTATAATGTGACATTTTGGCAATATTATTTATTTTCTTACATGGGCTGGTAAACTCATAATCATGAAAGAGGGATTGTACAAATAGTTTGAGAACAGAGAGTTTTGAAAAAAAATGCTTTTTTAGATATTTTGAAAGTGAATATTTGTGTGTGTGTAATATGTGTTTTGAGAGAGACAGTTGAAAGAATACTAAATCCTAATAAACAGCTGACAAAAAGCAGAGAGTTGCATTTTGTAATAATGAAGAAATACGTTCTATTCTGGACCATGGGAGAAAGACTTTTTTTTTTNAGACCTTGAAAAGGTGATTAGATTGCGAGGACAATGCCCTAGTGAATGAATTAATAATGGTAGTCATGGGTGTGGTTCTGAGCACTTTAAAAGGAGAGCACATGATAGTCCCCCTCTGTCTCTCTCTGCTCTGCCATTCTGCCGTGTGAGCCCCCTGTATCACTGTCACCACCAACAAGGCCTTCACCAGATGTGTTCCCTGGACTTTGGACTTCCCAGCCTCCCAAACTGTAAGCAATAAAATTCCTTTTCTTACAAATTACCCCGTTCCAGTTATTTTGTGTTAAGCAACAGAAATGGACATACATTGGTAAACTAAATGTAGCACAATTTATTTCCCTGGTATATATGTGGAAGAAATTTATTTACCTGGTTAGCTGATTGTCAGAATTATACAAACATATCTGAAGAAGAATAGCATGTAAATAGAATGCATTATGATGTTTCCTTTGATAAATCAACAATTTCCAAAGAACTCATGCTGATCTATTTAACAGATTAATGATATAATTTGTTCAGTGTTGCTTAAAACTATATTAGTCCCATTCTAAATCTTGTATATAGGTACTTAAAATTTGCTAATAGAGTAGATCTCTCTTAGTAAAAGTGACTATTTGAGGTGATGTATATGTTAATTAGCTTGATTGTGGAATTATTTCATAATGTGTACATATATCAAACCATCACATTATATACCCTAAAAATATACACATTTTTTGTCAGTCATATCTCAAAAAAAAAAAAAAANGGTACATATGGAGTATGACACCAAAACAAAAATGACCTAAAAAACACAAAGAATATTTCACGTGAACACACAGAGTGCCAATTATATAAAAACCCAAAGACAAGCCCTGGAGAATGAGAGGGAAAAAAAGACATTCTACGTCTTGTCATTCTTTAAGGGACAGTACCATGTATTACATCTTCATATCTCCCATGATCTGGCACCTTTACTAGCATTCACTAGAAATTAAATAGAATTCTTATTTATTTGGATTCAGCTGTAGTTATATTAGCAAAATACATTGAGATATTATAATGTATAATGTCTAGGCATAATCAATGCTTCTTTACATTTAAAGCTCATTGAAGTCTTCTTTCCTGACTCTGTTCTTTGAAAGAGGTGTGGAACTTGCATCACGTTCAAGATTGATTTATGTTAGAGTTGTAGTTTTTAAAAATATTTGTTTCAATAATGATTCAAAAAGAAAGTTTAAAGAAAAATCCTGTATTGAAATAGGCTCCCAGCATCAAGCAAGACGTCCAGTTCACTTAATAATGCTTAATAATTATTTCTTGAATGAATTTCTCTAGATTGCTGCTCAAATTTTTATCATAGCACAATGATACAAAATATCTATGAAATCATGGACTTCCTGTCACTACAGAACAAATTGGCTGGGATATATTTTTAAACCTGAATAATAGTAACAACCACTCTACTTTTATGCCTATGCATTCATAGCTGCATTGAAAGAAGAGAAAAATTGCTAAAATATGCTACAGTACTAGATATTGTTTATTGGTTACTGTAGGTTGAACTCCCCACCACAAACACACTAGAAGCTTAATCTCCACTGTAACTTTTTAGGGTGGGAAATCCTATTATAGTAATCAAAAGGTGAGACCTTGAAAAGGTGATTAGATTGCGAGGACAATGCCCTAGTGAATGAATTAATAATGGTAGTCATGGGTGTGGTTCTGAGCACTTTAAAAGGAGAGCACATGATAGTCCCCCTCTGTCTCTCTCTGCTCTGCCATTCTGCCGTGTGAGCCCCCTGTATCACTGTCACCACCAACAAGGCCTTCACCAGATGTGTTCCCTGGACTTTGGACTTCCCAGC
>NW_007733555.1:2610-3501 GCF_000696425.1 Galeopterus variegatus
AAAAAAAAAAAAAAAGGAAAAATAAATAAACCACTAAGTGGCTTAAACTGAAACATTTTCTAAAAACAATGACTTTAATAGATACTTAAAGATTCAGCTTTATTATTTAGACACAGGGGATTTTTTATATGGGATAAAGTTAAATAGTATGGTATTATCACAGGGTCGTGCGACTTCTATTATCTTCAGCCAGTAACAGCAGCTTACTGAAGTTAAGGTTCCTTGGGTAACACAGGCCGTTTCCCTCAGTAAGCACAGCAGTCAGAGCACTTCAGGAAGTGATCCTAACTCCCCTGCCACCTCTGCACATCAGAGCACTTCAGGAGGTGATCCTAACTCCCCTGCCACCTCATCTCAACTCCACAGTCCTAGGTTCTTTGACTTTAGGGCCATCAGAGGAATAGGAATTGAGAGTGTGGGGATCTTCAGTTTGTTTACTCAAATAGCAGAAAAAGATACAGTCAGTTTACTATGGCTGCCATAGTAAATTACCACAAATTGAGTGGCTTAACAGAAATTTATTCTCTCATAGTTCTGAAAGCCACAAGTCCGAAATCAAGGTGTCCACAGGGTTGGTTACTTCTGGATGCTCTGGGGAAGAATTTATTCTATGCCTCTCTCCTGGCTCCTGGTGGCTACTGGCAATCCTTGCTGCTGGCATTACTGGCTTGTAGCCTTGTGACTCCAATCTCTACCTCCGTCTTCACATTGCCTTCTCCTCTGTGTGCCTATGTCTTCTCTTCTGCCTGTCTCAACTTTCCCTTTTCCTTATAAGGACATGTGTCATTTGATTTAGGGGACATCCAAGTAATCCAGTATGATCTTTTCATCTCAAGGTAATGTTCACAGATTACAGTGATTAGGACATGGATGTATCTTTTGGGAGGCAAC
>NW_007733555.1:4526-43065 GCF_000696425.1 Galeopterus variegatus
TTTTTTTTTTATGTAGACTGAGAGTAAAATTTGGCAGTTTGTGTCTTTGTTGGCTACCATTCAATAAAAATGATTGAGTTATTTCTTATGCTGTGAAGCAATCATACTTGAAGAACCAGTATGGGAAATCCAGTGACAAATTAACAAAAAGGTTGTTTCCCTCATTTCCAAGGTATATTTGGTATTATAATATCTTCGTACTTGTTATACTAAGATCATTATTTGAGGAAGGACATTTTCTTATTTCAGTTTATTTTTATAAAACTAATACATAAACATGGTTTAAAAAGTCAAATGAATGCCAATTAAAAATGCAGATTGGCAATGTGCTTTTACATCTCCTCACTTGCTATGGATTGATTGAGTTGTGTTCCCCAAAGTTCATATATTAGAAACCTAATTCTCACTGTAGAAGTGTTGAAGGTGGGAAATCCTATTACAATAATTGAAAGGTGGGGCCTTGAAGAGGTGATTAGATTGTAGGACCGTGCCATAGTGAATGGATTAATAATGGTGGTGGGGGGTGTGGTTCTGAGGGCTTTAAAAGGAGAGCCCATGAGAGTTTCTCTCTCTTTGCTCCACCATTTTCTGCCATGTGAGACCCCCACTTTGCTGTAAAGCCATCAACACAGAAGACCCCCACCAGATGTGTTCCCTGGACTTTGGACTTCCCAGCTTCTGAAACTGTAAGCAATAAATTTCATTTTCTTATAAATCACCCAGTTCCAGGCATTTTTTTATAAGCAACAGAAATGGACTAATATACCCAGAAACAATGCTAAAATAAGAGTAAAACAAAAAGGGTCTAAATATGCTATGACAAAAAGAAGAGAGAAGGGCCAACAGCAGATAAAAAAGACAGGAAATTAGAACAAAATTTTGGAAAATTGAAAGTAGATAGAAGAATAATAATTGACTTAGGACATTGAGGATGTTGAAACCTAACTATGTAGAGCGAGGAGACAATTAAATGTAAGGTGACCCAAGCTAAAGAAGCCCCAAATTTCTAAGGAATTGGAGGTAAGAAGCTAAAAATGACTTTTGGTTAAAAATTCTCTTAAAGAGGAGCTGGACTCCTAGATACCACCCCCCATTCTATTTCAGGGTCTGTACCTCACCATCCAAGAGTGATAGCAGATTCTTTGAACCAGGTTCTGCAGCAGGAGTGGAGGAGCTGTGTTCTGCAAACAGAGGGTGTATGTGAAAGTGTATCTGCCTTTTTTTCTTCTATACTCCTTCAAGATTACACGGAGCTAGACCTATATTCCCAGGGAAGAGATTGGCCAGTTGTTCTCAGGAAATCTCACAAACCAAAGAGGAAGAGACATACAGAAACTGTTATCTGAGGATCTTAACAGTAAAGTGTTTTGTTTTCAAGCCACACCCTTACACAGAGGCTTCAGGATGCTTATGAGAGCCAATAATTGACAGATATTTGAGGAAAGTACCCAACTGACAGAAAAACAAAACATACAACCATAAAAATGGACTCTGAGAAAATAGATGCACATATATTGCAAGGAATAGAAGTAATTCAGAAGTGAAGAAATTTAATATTTTCAGAGGAAAAAAAGATTGAATTTATGAAATAAGAGCAGAAGGCAATACAAAGAAACAATCAGAGAATAAGAAAGCTCTTGGAAATAAAAACGATGATAGTGGAAATTCATTTAAAAAGTAATACACAAGTTGAGAAAAATCTCACAAAAATAATAACAAATTGACAAAGATAAAAAATAGGAAAAATGTAAGTTGATTTAGAAGATCAGTCTAGAGGATCACACTTCTTTTTCAGTCACTTCAGAAAAAGATGAAAACTAGGATCTTCCTATTTTCAAAGAAATAATTGAGAAAAGTTTTTTCAGGACTAAAGTCCATGTGTTTCCAAATTGAAAGATTCTCCAACAAAGTGCCCAGGTTAATCAATAACACACACACGCATACGCGCGCACGCACGCACACACACACGCACACGCGCTCACACACATGCACACGCATGCACACACGCACGCACACGCGCGCACACACATGCACACGCACACACACGCACACGCCCATTGCCCTGAAACGGAAGAACAGAAAGGATAAAGAAAATGATGCTTACAGCTTGCATACGAGGAAAAAAAAACCCAAAGTAGGATGGTATTAGACTTTTCAACATCAGCAAAAGAAGGTAGAAGACAATGCAGGAATGGCATCGAGCTCACAGAAAAAAAATATTTCAAACTTAGGTATTGTCTATCCACCAAAATTTAAATTATGACTGAGTTGATTATATTTTCAGACATGAGAGGACTCAAGAAGCTACATTTTGTATGCCATTTCCCAAGAAGCCTCTAGTGGATGTGCTTCATACAAAAGCGATAGTAAAACAAGAAAAAGAAAAACCATGACATACAGGACACTAACATGCTTTCACACAGGAAAGAAATGAAAGACATTCCTAAGATGATGGGAAAGAAAAATTCCTATGTAGCATCTGTACAGCTGGCCCAGGAGTAACCACACCATACTCGCTCAGGACAACAGAGGAATAAGTCCAAGGCAAGGGAAGTGGTGCAGGGGAGGGGACATGTATAGAGAGAAATGTATTAGAAACTGATAATTTTCTAGTGGGTTTCAAAATTGTATGAGAAAACTTCCTGCTTTGTCAGAGGTTTTGTTGATGAATTTCTGCAGGGTTTCTCTTTCAATTTAATTTGGTTTAGGTTGGGTTTCTCTAAGACTACAAGTCTTAATAAATATGAAAATATATAACCAGAACCATTCTGTTACAATTGTTGAAAGCAAAAATATATAAAACACTCTGAGTCTAGGTAGTGAAAAGTGAGAATAACTGCACCTCAGGGCAGGAGTTATCAGACCCTGTTACACGATAGCAAAATACACAGCTTGTTGAAGTTTTTTGGGCTTTCTGCTGGCTCAGACCACATGTCCAGTGAGGCTCTGTCCCCTGAATTGTGGTCATAAAATCTTAGAACACTAAATGTGTTTAGTGTTTTCCAGATGGAAAGGCCTTTGTGTTCTAAGAAAAAGCCAGCTTCAAATCCAGCTGGCCCATCTGGAAGAATATAGGGAAAAGCAGGACAATTCTATAATTTTGTTAAGGGGTGTATTTGCTGCTTATTTCAGTGGCCTGAAACAATCAATGGTCAGATTATAATATATCTTTATGAATAATTAAAGTTAAATTTTCTGCTCTATCTTAAAGTTAGTATGCAGATCAGGAATCATATAATTTTGGACATTGTTTGGAATGGGGAAATGGGAGAATGGGGAAGAGTCAAATCATCAGGAGAATCTGAATCTCAGACCCTTGCCAAGCACTGAATTACACCCTGCTTGACAGGGGTGATAGTGTTTCCTATTATTGGATCCACCATTTATAAACCATTTTTTTAAGTTCTGTAATTAAGACATTCTCTAAGCCACAATATCCTCATCTATAAACTATATTGTCATATGAAAAATCTGCATTTAGATACAATGTAATTAATAAGTGCCTGCGGATACATTCCTTAGAAGTGAGGAAATGGTAGGAATTTATGGTTATTTCCATTGAATTTGAGGTATATGGCCAGTGTTCTGTATATTATACTTGACCAATATTTCCCCCCTACTGACCTTCCTGCTGGGACACCCCACACCTCCACACACAGAGCCATGATCTCTACTTCAGGTTTGGGCCTAAGCAGCCATATTTGCAACCTATGGGCCTTTCCCCAGTTGAATGACCACAGAGTAAGCCCATATCTAGTTGCTCAGAGTCAACAACGTTTTCTGAAAAATCCTAGTTTCAAGAGTTGCAGATACCTAAGTCAAATAGGATTCCGATCTACAGTTTCCATAAGGTTTAGCCAAATGTCTTCCTATTGCTATATCTAGTTGCTCAGAGTCAACAACGTTTTCTGAAAAATCCTAGTTTCAAGAGTTGCAGATAACTAAGTCAAATAGGATTCCGATCTACAGTTTCCATAAGGTTTAGCCAAATGTCTTCCTATTGCTATTCTATGAAATGCTGTCTAATTATTAAAACAAATCCTTTTTTGGTCCATCTTTCAGTGACTTTATGTTCCATAAGACAAACAAAATCCTTTAGTAAAATATTTTGGTAACTTAACCATTTATTATAGTTTCTATAGAACAATATTTAACTCACATTATTACAACAAACCCTATTTTTAAAAAATATGTAACTTCTCAATGTATTTAATTAAGACTCTATAATGAATGATGGGTGAATGTTTATATTGGTATAAATTTTATCTTGTATAAAATACAATAGTGGCTAATGACTTGGGAGAATAAAAACTTATGACTTTACTTTTCTCAAATATCACAAAGAAAGAAGAATATAGTATGATACTATGAGTATCTTACAGAAAATCTAATCCTATGACTATCTATAGTTCTAGTTCCAAATAAGACAAAACTCAATGGAATATACAATCTTATATCTAATTCTGATTCTAATTTAAATTTAGTTTATTAAAATAAGTTAATAAGAGGTATAAAATACCTTCTGACTTCTGGAATATGCAAATAAAAAGTCATTACTATCAGTAGAAATTTAGTGTTATAAATTCATTTCTATTTATACTTTGGTTAGTAAAATCAAGTAAAAAACACTCATTCTTGAAAGTGCTGATAACATTATTGTTTATTAAATGCTGAAATGTATTTGATGTTGAATTTATCACACATTCTAAAGTTCTAAAGTGAACTTAGAGAGGAAAGCATAATTGAGGTCAAGATGTGAAGGTTTATAATTTCAAATGGTTTCTGATAAATGCAATTACCATAATCTGAAAGGTGAATTAAAAGGTTATTCATTTCATATCATAAAAGGCTTTTTCTTTTGAGTTTTTATGGCAGAGTTCCACATTATTTTTTCATTTGTTATTTTGACAAATGGAAAAGATTTGTAGAATTCGTAGAGATTTTTGACGACAATGGGTTTGAGTAAATTTTAATTAAAAGTGCATGAACCACTGCAGATCTTCCCACTACTATGGCTCTTGCAGACTTTCACCTGCTCTATGGGATCGTATTAGAAAAATCAAGCCCTTAGTTCAGTAGGAGTTGGCCAGGAGATGTAGTTGTAGCAACATGTGCATTCCGTGCAGACCAGTAACCTGCAAATAAAGACTCTTCAGCAATAATCCATCCTCCACACAACATCCAGGCAGGCCATACTGTCTCACTATTTGTACAGCAGTTGATTAGAAAGAAAAAGAGTGTCAGAACAAAATGGCAATTGTTCGAAATTTTTTATTTTCATAATTTTTAAAATTCTCATGACTTTGACTAATTAGTCATATTTAATTACTTCACTACTTAACTATTTTCTGTATTTATATACTAGACAAACTAACTCGATTTGTTCTCTAATTAATATAAAGTTTTACTCTTTCCAGAATCTTTTCTGTCAGCAATAACATTAGATTTATGAGAGCTAATCTCATTAATATTAATAGAGTTTTTGTACATAAATCTCATCATGTATCACTGATGGAAGACAGCTTGGGGAAAACTCTAAAAATCTCATGTGCCAAGGACATTAGAGAAAATGAATGGTATCGAGGGATAGAAACCTTATTAAAGCATCATCATCTAAATTATGTTCACCAATGGTAAGAAATAATTGCCATTATATTATAGAGAAAATAGCCTTTTGAAAAAAATTGAATAGATTCTAGGTCTTCTTCCATTGTGAAGAAAGTAGTGTGGTGATGCATGCAAATGGAAAATCACTGAATATATATTTTGGTTTAAAATATTCCTGGCAGCTGTCTGATTTCTTTTGACATTATCTTTTTCAACACTCTTTTAATGTATTATTTCAATGAAGAAGGAAACATCAATTATATGCTTACTCTCCTAAACAGTTCAGTCAGATTTCTGAACAGCTCCCATTTGCTATGCTTGGAAACCTCAAGGCAATAGAATAGGCAGCAGCTCTAGTAGCAGAGCTGAAAGTGGTATTACTACCTTAGTAATAGTGATTTTCAACAACAAACCAAGTTAGCCTTAGGCTGAGCAGGACAGAGGATTCATGAGGCAGTATCTATTTCAACTTGAGAATTATCAGTCTAGAGCACAGACACTTACACCCATAACTGCATTAACTGAAAATATTTAATTAGCAACATATGGGAATCAATGATGCAGCATAGGTGAAGGATTAGACATTTCTTCTCTTTTACATAAAGATCTATGATTGCTTTTCTTCTGAATCAAAGCATTGTATCCAATTTTTATTAAACATCATATCAAATGCAAGTTTAAATGTGAAAAAGTATCTTGATGAAAGCAAGTTAAATGAGTAAAAATGGTAACATGGAATAGAAAGAGAAAATAGTCATCACTGTTTATAACGACTGTAAACTTCATCATACCTTACAAGATACTACTTTGAATAATTTCAGATCACTCTGCTATATATTTAGCACATTTGCCAACACATTTTAAAATACCTGTTATATGCTACAACAGTGTAGTAGATACTGAAGGTGGAAGTGGGAGTAAAATACAAGTAAATATTTAATGAAAAATATATTGTGTTAAGTGCCAAGGAGAAAATTATAGGGGCATACATCAGAGAGACTTCATCCAGGTGAAGAGTACAGAAGTGGAGATGAGTGGAGGGCAGAATGGGCAAGGGCATCTGTGGGAAGCAACCTCTAAGATCTGAAGGAGGAGTGATGGGTGGGTGAGTAGGTGAAGGATGGCTGTGGGGCTGGTGAATGGGAGGGTCAAGAGAGCAGTGCTGGAAACTACCTGAGTCAGAAAGGACTATGGCAATCCAAGAGGGGAAAGACCAGTGCATCTGGAATACCAAGGGTAAAATAAAACAAGATGAACATAGAAAGATCACACAAGACCTTGACCTTCTGGTAAGACTTTTGGCCTATATCCTAAACACCATCAAAACCATTGAAACATTTTAAGTAGGGGAGTGGCATGATCATTTCTGAGTTTGTAAAACATCACTTTGGCTTTAATGTGGAAAAAGATTCAAGTGAAGAATAGATGGATTATATTCAAGTAAAGATTTTTGTGTTGAAAACATTAAACACTT
The DNA here is from genome assembly GCF_000696425.1 of Galeopterus variegatus. Classification (NCBI taxonomy): domain Eukaryota; kingdom Metazoa; phylum Chordata; class Mammalia; order Dermoptera; family Cynocephalidae; genus Galeopterus; species Galeopterus variegatus. The sequence continues at coordinate 11,608 of NW_007733555.1, forward strand.
GTAGCCTTTCAGATAATGACTTAAAAAATCTACTTCTTGGCCAAAATTTAGTTCAGCATTTAAAATATTCAATAATTAAATTAACTATTTGAGCCTTTAAAACATTTTATACCAGATACTTCATATTTAATAGAATACCATAAAATGTCTATAGGTAAAAATATACTATAAAATAAGTAAATCATTTTATACAGTTAATATTTGCTACAGATAGATCAAAAATGTATTAAAAGGGCTCTTTTTATTAAGGTAAACTTTTCACTGGTGTTAGGTACATATTTAAAAACAAAGTATTTTTAAATTAAATATTTGTATCCACTATTATCTGCAAATAATTTTTAGGTGATGACAATGTAGTACAGAAAAAGTTCATAATTCTTTTCCTGTAAGCAACAAAGTAAACAAACAACAAGAACTATACAAACAAACAGCCATGGTCTCATCAGAGGCAACCAGGAAGAAATGCTTGTGTCCTGCATATTGATCCTTTTTATTTTAATTTCAAAACTGTTTAGTACACAAAACATATAAAGTAAGTAAAGAGAAAAGGATGTGGGCTGGGTTACAACACTTCGATATCACATGTCCAAACCACAGATCTATTCTTGATGGGGCACTGAGTCAAAGCTGACATTCATCTCTCTGCTTTATATGTTCTCTTTGCTGGCTTTTGTTTGTGGTACAGTGAAGTTTGTACAGTTATTCAGAACTTGCATCCCTTTGATGCATTCATCAATAAAAATGTACGAGACCCTAAAATCATTTAAAATTAGCATTTAGTGACATAAGTAAGACATTAATTGGTAGAAGGATACTTTATATGCAAAGAGCATATTGTATGTCACCTTTAATTTACTACCATGGCAAGTGCCATGCTTACTTTTGTGAAGTAAAACTCATATTTATCAACCTCAGACCAAAACTTGGTGTTCTTTTTACTTTTCAGCCTATCACCAGTTTAATCTGAATATCTTTAGAGAAGTTTTTGGCAATAGCATTAGTGGCCAAAATGCAGGTGTTTGGTAAAACTCATATTTATCAACCTCAGACCAAAACTTGGTGTTCTTTTTACTTTTCAGCCTATTACCAGTTTAATCTGAATATCTTTAGAGAAGTTTTTGGCAATAGCATTAGTGGCCAAAATGCAGGAGTTTGTGTGTGTGTGTGTGTGTGTGTGTGTGCACAAAACCTTCAGGCCATTTGATGCTGACAATCCTAATAGGTCAAATATATTTTTACCTCATTTTCAAAAGAAGAAAATTAGACTAGCTGTTACTGAATTTCTCAAACTCTCTACACAATCAATGGCAAGTTGGAGATACATTTAAACAGTGTTTAAACATTTAAACACTAGCTCAGTTTGCTTTCTTGTTACTTGTTAATAGGTATTAATTTTAAACTAAAGACATTGGAATAGCTATCTCCTGGAATTAAAGGTTCAGTTTTACGCAATAGTTTATAAACTTAGAGTAGAAGATTTCTAGGGCTGACACTTTATGGCTGGCTGGAACTAGCTACAACATGATCTTGACCAAAGTTTTAGCTTTGTTCGTTTAAAAATGTTACATACAAAATTCCCTTTGAAATCATCAAAGCATTAAAAATAAGTGAGGCAGAAACTAACAACTTTGTATATAATACATACACATATGTACAAATATTCTATCTATAATAAACATTTATGTATAATATGCAAATATGTATAGCTTTATGTTTAATACACATTTTTCATAATCACAGATATTTTCTGGCTTTAACTCATATATACTTTGTGGCCATTAATGATGTCCCATCTCTAATACGGTTTTACTTCTTTATATTAGTATTTACAGATATAGTCCTGTCCAATTTCTAAAATGTATAAATATTTTGGAGAATAGTGGTTTATATTAAATACTTATTACATATAAAGTTGACAACAATATCCTATCAGTAGGATATGTATCTTTTCCAACTGATGTTGTTTTCCCTCAGTGACTGGAAATTTAATCTGACAGGCTGTTTAATTCTGACCCATAGTAAGTCTTTATAGGATGTTCAGGTTTTCATGGTAGTCCCTGGTCACTAACAAAATGACATTGGGGTGCAGGAAAATTAACCAACAGCTAAAATAGAGGATATGGGTGTTGATTATGCCAACAAAACAATATTTTTATTAGAATATATTTTAATGTTTTTGAATATATTAAAATGAACTTAGGATGATTTTTATTTATATGTTTTCTTTGTTCTTTGCTTTGTACCCTATTGCAATGCTATGTAAAATATATAGTTACTAAATAATTTAATAGTAGCCTCGTTTTAAAGTCTGGCTAATCTTATATATTAGTGTTAATGTAACAGAATGCAAAATGAGAAAAGAGAAGCAGCCAGAGTCTGGCAGAGTCATAAACAATATGATGGCATGAATATGAGAAGAAGTCATGAAAGGAAAACCTCAATTACCTTTTTATCAGAACATGGAAGGGAATTCAGTAAGCATGGATTATTTTTAGGAGGACTTTTTTCGTAGTGCTTCAAATATTTAATTTAAATCAATAAGGCTTTGCAATGAATTCTGCTTTGATGTATGAACATTGTTAGAAGGATTATAACCAGACAATGGTTGTGTATTCAGAGCAAGTGGTTTTATCACTTGTATTATAGGTTACTAAATAGAGGAGTGCACTAAAGAATCAGGCAGAAACCACAACACATCTGAATCCAGAATTTATATTCTCATATATTTAAAAGCCATGCAATTTAGTGTCTGTACTATTTATTCTTTTAAAACTTTATTCATATTAGTTGTTTCATTTCATTTAATATTTCACTTGTTTCTTATTAATCTCCCTACCCCAATACAAGATAATTTCTATGGAAACAGGGACCTTACCTGACTTATTCACCTCTGTAGATCCAACAACTTGAGCAGACATAGTAAGACATGATGGCGTATGGTTAAAAATTGTTGTAGGAATGAATGAAATACATTTTTATTCTTCATGCTTTTCTGTATTTTTAAATTTTTATACATTTAGTGTGTATTTCTTTTATAAAGAGGAACCACAGAAAGTTATGAAACTCTCCTACTCTCCTATTTATATTTGAAATTGATTGTAACATTTGTACTTAGAATATGTTCATGTGAGCTAAAGGGCTCGGAGAACAACATATTCTCCTACTGTGTCTATGCAATCAGTAGTCTTTGGAATAATTATATATATATATATATATTTAATATTTATATATGAGAGAGTAAAAGAAGGATAAAAAGGATTTTTTAATTTTAGATGCAATGTTTCTTCCACTGTGTAAACAAAATTTTCGGGAGTCCACATTCAAATAGACATAAATTATTTTTAAAAATTTAAATTTGATTATTGACATTATTCTCAATTTAAAGTTTTCAGAGAGTGTTCTTTATAATTAATGAATCTGATATCACATTGGGATTTTAATTAGGAACTCAACAGTTGTTGAGTGTTTGCTGAATACGGAATCTCTGCAGGCTGCATTTTTAAGGATAGAGATTTCCAGTATCTAGCACAGTGCCTGGCCCAACATAAAGACACAATACCAATTTCCTAAATTAATGAGCAAAGCTGGAGGGTAGGGTACAGGGGGAAGAACATACAGTCTCTTGTCTGAAGTATTCTAATTATGCGTAGAGTTATCTTGGAGTAATTTTATATCATGCCATAAAAAGTGGAGCTTAATGTGCTACTAGCAGAAATAAGTAGATTCCTTAAGCAATCAGTGTTATAAACTATGAAGTGAAGAATATTTTAATAAGTTTAATATTATCTACATATATACTAAGATTAAGTTTAAAGAAATTATACAAATACATAAGCCCATCAAACATTTGAAACTTAACTAGCTAGCAGATTTAGGTAAATACCTTTTAAAATTTGTACTACCCACAATGGACAGCAATCACTCTGAAATGTCAGTACCAACAAAGACAAAGGAACATTGAAGTTGAATATGGGCTGAAATCTTATGCCAGGGAGTGTGTTGGAAGCATATGGGTCATACATGATGGATAGTGTGGGCAGGGCAGGAGAAGGGACATACAGAAGATAGGACTGGTGGAATAGAGACCACACAACAGAGAGAGTGAAGTTGGTTATCAAAGCTTAGAAAGAGCATACTTAAAGCTAAACTGAGGTCTTTTAACCAAAGCAGAGAACCCAGTTACAGGTCTAACTGTGAGTTATGCATAAGAAGCACAGTGTAAGGAGTTTATAAAAAATCAGGTGCATGTTGGACTAATAAGAATTAAAATGGGAGAAACTAAGCATGTCCTAGAAGTTTCCCTGGCAAAAGTGTGGTAATAGGTCATGGTGGAATATATTTTAAAAACCAAAGCTCTCACTCCCACACATCTTTAGGAAGGGCACACTGATTCCATATGAAACATGAAGTTTTTTTCCCTTTATTTCTCTCTCTTCTTTTCCTTTCCTTCCCTTCTATATTCATTTCTTTTTTTTAAAATTGAAACATAATTATACATATTTATGATGTATGGAATTGACTATCAGTATGTGTGTACAATATGTGATGATCAAATCAGTATTGTTAACATGTTCATCATTAAAAATGGTAATTTTTCTTTGTTTCTGTTACTTAATTTCTCCCTAACCTCTCTCCTCCTTTCCCACCTCTAGAAACCATAGATCTATTCTCTCCTTCTGCAAATTCAAAAATTTAACATATTATTGTGGATCTTTCTTTCTTTCTTTCTTAGCTCCAACTTATGGGTGAGGACATGTAGTATTTCTCTTTCTTTGCCTGGCTTATTTCACTTCATTTTCTCCAAGTTCATCCATGTTTCTGCAAATGGCAGAATTTTATTCTTTTTTTATGCCTGAGTAGTTTTCCATTGTGTGTATGTACCATATTTTCCTTATCTGGTTGTCCATTGATGGACATTTAGGTTGGTCCCATATTTTGGCCATTGCAGATTCAGCTGCTATGAACGTAAGAATTGCATGTATCCCATTGACATGATGATTTCCTTTTCTTTGGATATATGCCCAGTATTGAGATTAGTGGGAAAGCTCGTATGTATAAGTGGGATTGTATGGTAGTTCTATCTGTAGATGTTTGAGAAACCTCCATACTGTTTTCTATAATGACTATACTAATTAACAGTCTCACAAACGGTGAAGACTTCCCTTTTCTCTGCATCCTTGTCAGCAGTTGTTATTCTCTGTCTTTTTGATAATCCAATCTAACCAGGATGAGATGATACCTCAATGTGGCTTTGATTTGCATTTCCCTGGTGATTAATGATATTGAGCATTTTTTCATGTACCCATTGGCCATTTATATGTCTTACTTTGAGAAATGTTTATTCATCTCCTTTGCCCATTTTTAAATTTGATTTTTTTTTATGGTGAAGGTGTTTGAGTTCCTTGTATATTCTGCATTTTAATCTCCTGTTGGATGTATAGTTTACAAGTATTTTCTCCCATTTTGTAGGTTGTTTTCAGTCTGCTGATTGTTTTCTTCGCTATGCAGAAGCTTTTCATCTCAATATAATCGCATTTGTTTTTCTTTTGTTGCTTGTGCTTTTGGGGTCTTATTCATAAAGTCTTCATCTAGTCCTACATCCTTAAGTATTTCTTCGATGTTTTCTTACAGGAGCTTAGTTTCAGTCTTATATTTAAGTCTTTAATCCATTTTCAGTCGATTTTGTTATCTGGTGAGAGGAATACAAGTCTAGTTTCATTCTTGTACACATGAATATCCAGTTTTTCCAGCACAGCCTTATTGAGGAGGCTGTTTTTTCCTCAATATTTGTTCTTGGTGCCTTTATCAAAGATCACTTGGCTGGGTTCTATATTCTGTTCCATTGGTTCATATGTCTGTTTGTATACCAGTACCATGCTGTTTTGGTTACTATAGCTCTGTAGCATAGTTTGAAATCAGTTATTATAATGCCTCCAGTTTTACTTATTTATTTATTTATTGCTCAGGATTGTTTTGACTTTTGGGGATCTTTTGTTGTTCAATGTGAATTTTAGGATTTTTTTTTTCTATTTCTGTGAAGAATGTCATTGGTATTTTGATGAGGATTGCATTGAATCTGTAGACTGCTTTTGGTAGTTTGGACATTTTCACAACATTAATTCTTCCAAATCATGAAATTGAATGTCTTTCCATTTTTTCATGCCCTTTTTAATTTCTTTCAGCAATGTTTCATAGTTGTGATTGTAGACATCATTCACCCTTGATTCCTAGGTATTTTATATCTTTGGTAGCTATTGTAAATGGGCTTGCTTTCTTGATTTCTTTTTCTGCTTGTTCATTTTTTGGTACATAAGAACACTATTGATTTTTGCATATTGATTTTGTATACTGGAACTTTAGAGAATTCATTTATAAACTCTGATTTTTTGGTAGAGGTTATGGGTTTTTCTATATATAGGATCATGTCATCTATAAACAGTGACAATTTGACTTCACTTTTTCCAATTCATATGCCCTTTATTTCTTTCTCTTGCCTGATTTCTCTAGCTAATAGTTTCTTTTCTTTCTTTCTCTTTTTGGTACTTGACTGCTGAGTTGTTAAGCTTCTAAGAGATGCTGCCCAGCTGGGTGGACCAACAGCTAATCAAGAAAAAGTATAAAATATGAACACATTATTTTAAGCTATGAGTAGAGCACTTGAATTTATGTATGCATGGTAATTCAGTCGTTTTATGTCGTGGGGAATTTTTGTTCATCTGTAAAGTGGTGATGGGAAGAGTGGACCCTGAGAAATGAGACTTTGTCACCAAAGTGGATAATCTTATCCAAATATCAGGAAATGAACTGATACTTACTAACTGTCTTGGTCAGGAGGCTTAAAATATATACCCTCTTTCAGAGCATAGGTACAATTTTTCTGGATAGAACTACCATGGTTGGCTGATGTATCAATCTTGTAAATAGAAAAGCAAATAATTTTGGAGACCTTAAAGCAGTTTCTATGAACCTGACACTGGAAATAAAATTTGATTCAAGTTGTTCTTTTTGTTGTTTATACAGGCAACTAATGAGGCAATTATTTCTGACCAGTACAAATAACAGTAATACTGGGGAAAGAAAAATTGAACTTGAAGGTAATTAAGGTGCTGGTGAGGCTACAATCTTTCTACCTTTGTCAAGAAAAGGAATGACAGATTTCCAAAGTGATACTTTTTTTAAACAAAATAAACCCAAAGTATAAAGTAACCCTGTAAAACAATGCTAAATTTAGGAAGCAATCATAGTCACCATCTGGGCATCACATGGAACTTTGTTAATTAATAGACCATCAGTGGAACCAATACTTTATACACTGACCCATTCTAATTCAGGCATAATATCTTCCCAAATCCAGTTTTGAAAATCCTGGCTACTACTCTTTTTTGTGATGAAGCACAACTCTCAGATTTGGGAACATAAACCTAACTCACTTTTGGACAATCACATTTTATTTTATTAAAATTACTTTTTCTTTAAGATTTCTTGATACACTCCACATTTAAATGAATATCTTATTGTAACATGATTGCTGTTGATGGTATGAAACATTTCTTTGAGCTACAGAAAACACTTGAGATAAAACATGGCCCTTACTTAAAGCATTTTGTGGAGAGACAAATGCAGTGCTGAACTTTGAAATACTGTCTTAACATGGTATCACAAGGGAAATAGATAACAGGGCTTCTTTTTTATCTAAGGTCTTTGATAGTGAAAATAATTTTTTTGTGGAAGGCAAGACTAAGAAAGTACAGGTTGTGTGACTTTACTAACGATTCTAAATTGTGTTAAAAGGATGTGTGACTACTCAAAAATGAGCCACCATGCACGAAACAAATTTTATTTTTAATTCATTGATTGCATAATATTTAAACAAATCTAAGACAATAATGACTTATCTTGAAAAAATCTCATTTTTAATGACTGTATTTGGATAAGAAGATGCAGGAAGAGAATTTGCACACTAATTTTTATTCTATTTTTCTCTAGTCTTAATATGAATTTATTCATTCATTCAACACGTATTTATCAATAATCTATAGTGAGCAAGGTGATTACCTGAGTTCTAAAATACTGCTTCTTTCTACAACCTATTGAAGTAGTTCCTCAGTCATGATCATTAGAGTTTTCTTTAATGTTTACTATAAAAATTGTAAACAAGTACCAAACCATAAGGAAGATTATAAAAACTCCCCATGCAAACAAAACTAAGTTTCAACTAATAGAACACATGACCAATCTTACTTCATTTATTCCCCTTCCACTTCTCCAGTTCCCATTAGTTTGAAGCAAATACCACAATTTATACCATTTCATTCATAAGAACTTCAGTAATTATCTGTAAAATATAAGGTCCTTTTATTGCTTTATTTTTAAAAAAAACACTTTACCATTATCGCACCTAAAATTTGACAGTCTATTAATATCATCAAATACCCACTCAGTGTTCAAATTTCCAATTATCTTTTTTTTGCTTAGAATGTTTTTAGTGAAAGTATAGCATGAATAAAAGTACACAAATCATAAGTGAACAGTTTGATAAATTCTCTCAAAGCGTAAAACCTGTGTAACATATAGATCAAGAAGCAATATTCCCCTAGTCCCAGAAAACTTCTGCCCTCTTGCAAGGAAAACCACTACCCTGACTTCTAATATCCTATATTAGTTTTGCCTGTTCTTGAACTTGTGAATGGAATCATCAGTGTATACACTTTTTCATCTGATTTATTTTACTTACCATTATATCTATGAGATTCGCCCATGTTATTGTGAGTAGTTTAGTTCATTCATTGTGATTTCTGTATAGCATTCCACTGTGTCATAATTTATTTGTCCATTCTTCTATCAGTTCCATGTGGAACCATATAGGAAACTGAGGCTAAAGGAAAGATCAGTAATATGAGTCCTGCCTTTGTTTAAAATTTCCAATATTTTGTTCATTTGAGATTTTTTTGCATTAATTTTGGTTTAAAAATATTATTTATCTTGAGTATAATTTTTTTTGGTAGCCCCTTAAATTTTCCTCCTGAAGCAAGTGCTTCATTTTCCTCACTCTGTATACTATATCCCAACCCTGTCTACTACAGATGTGCATATATGTTGTATACAGCTTTTGGCAATTATGAAGAGCATTGCTGTGAACATACCTCTACATGTTTTTTGAACATACTTATCTATTTTTGTTAATTTTCTATATACACCTAGGAGTGAAATTTCTACAGTCAACTTTTTGTTTAACCCTTGTGCCAAATTTTTTTATTTGTACAACACAGTATTGTTAACTATAGGCACAATGTTGTACAGCAGATCTCTACAACTTAATCATCATGCATAACAAACTTTATAGCAGTTGAATAGCAATTCCCCATTTCCAGCTCCCCCCACCCCTTGGCACCCATACTTCTACTCTCTGTTTCCATAAATTTCACAATTTTAGATACCTCATATTAGTGAAAACAAACAGTATTAGTCCTGTGATTTGCTCATTTCATTTAGCATAATGTCCTCAAGATTCAACTAATTATTTTTTCAATGTCACAAATAAACTGAGAGTGGGGAAAACATGATGAAAGTAGAACCTATAGATCTAAAGAAACTTGAGAGACATCAAACAGTAGCAATGTGTGTACCATATTTAGGTTAGATTCAACATAAAAAAATGTACAACCTAAACATGGTACACACATTGCTACTGTTTGATGTCTCTCTTACATTTCCTTAGATCTATACGTTCTACTTTCTTCATGTTTTCCCCACTCTTTCAGTTTATTTGTTGAAACAACATGTTATTTGTCCTGTAGAGTCCCCCATTGTCTATACTTTGCTAGTTGAATCCCATGTTGCATTTCAAAACGTTTCTCTGTCCTATGTGGTTAGATCTGGAAGCTTGATTGAAACAACATGTTATTTGTCCTGTAGAGTCCCCCATTGTCTATACTTTGCTAGTTGAATCGCATGTTGCATTTCAAAACGTTTCTCTGTCCTATGTGGTTAGATCTAGAAGCTTGGTAAGATACAGATACAAGTGTTTTGGCAAAAACTACTTTATAGGTGGTGGTTGTGTTCTCCCATACAAAAACACACAATGTCTAGTTGTTTCCCTTTTTTGTTATCAGCCTTTGATGCCCAGCACTGGACTCATTAAATTATCAGAAGTTGTGAAACATTCTAATGCTAGCATTCTTTCTTCATTTATTAGGTGGGCTACTTCTATAGGGAGAAAAATTCCTTAATTTATTATTTGATTTTGCAATGCTAGTTTCTATAGAAAAAAAAGATAATACTTGACTTTTTTTCTTAACTTGTCTATTTTAAAAATAATGTGTTGCTTTACTAGCATCCTCCAATGATGAACAATTGTATTTTAACTATTAGGGACTCATGGACTTAAACATATTTGAGTTGATACAATAATTTTCCTTAATGATGCTAAAGTGCCCTATGTTTGCTAGTATGAGCTAGATTGACACCTGAGAATGTTTGAAAAAAGCCAGTAGTCTTGGATAGCTTGCTTGCTCTCTATTTGAACCATATTTTAATTTCCTGTTCCAGACCTGGAATCAACTACTTTAAATTTATACAAAACTATGTCTAAATCATAATTTGAACACAATACTGAAGCTATAAATAACTTTAAGTAAAAAGAGAAAATAAACCACCAAATCCCAGTGCAGGATCTCTCAGGCTGCCACACTGCTTTTGCATAAAGACAAGGCTTTGTGGCAAGCAAAAGCAGAATGATAAAAATTTTGGAGGAGACTTAAGAGGGAGACTAGCCAGAGAGGCTAAAAATGATTTCCATGGACACCAAAAACATCAAATCCATCCGAAATCTGAAAATATTGGAAAAGTATCTGAGCAGATTATGGCATAAATTACAGGGAAAATATTTCAAATTATATATGATTTAAGGGGGATATGGTATTTAAGGAGGTAATTGTAATTTTAAAGGACAGATGCCATTTAAGGGGATAGAAGAGACTTAAAGAGGAACTTTCAAAAGGCATTCTTTCTGGGAGAGAGAAAAAGTAAGGTAGGAGTATCTTTCAGCAACTGGATGGTAAGAAGGCTATTTATAGGGTTCTACAGGCCAAAGAGAATCATAAAATCAGAAGACTCACAATGCTTCTCCTCCCAACAAAATAAACAAACAAAAAAACCCCATACTGTGCTATGCTTACTGAAGGAAGGAGGTGTTTATAAATCAAGGTTTTGGTGTTGTGAATAAATATTTGATTAATGCTGGGTCACAGATATTTTCTCCCATGTTTACTTTTAAAAGTTCTATAATTGCATATTTTGCATTTAGATTTGTGATACATATTGAGTTAATTTTTGTATAGGGCATAGGTTGAGGTTCTGTTTTTTGTTTGATTGTTTGTTTGCATATGGTTATCATCAAATAGCTTCTTCTTGCATTTCGTCCAGGTTTTAGGACTTCTTTCAGTGGGACAAACTTGGTGTAGTTACTTATTAATCTTACCCATAACCTCTAGTATCCTCTATAATGGGGATTCACTGGAAATATTAATACTAAAACCAAGGACAAGATAATGATGCCCACTGTGCCAAATATTATTGTATCAGTAGTATTAGCCAATGCAGTGAGACAGGCAAATTAGTTAGATGCATACAAGGTGGTAAAGAAGAAGTGTACCAGTCTAAATTTTAAGGTGATATGATAGACACTATAAAACAATAATAGCAACAATCAATGATAAAACTAAGTAAGATAATAAAAAAATTCAGCCAAGTTGCAGAACATATAATTAATATTCAAAAATTAATAGCTTTTCTACTTACAAATAATAAACAGATGGCACATTAGTAGGAAAAATTTTACAATAACAACAAGAAAAATTAAATGTTAGGAAGAAATTTTATGAGAAAAGTACAGATTCTATATGGTAAATATTAGAACACCCCCACAGGTCACAAAAATAGAATTGAACAAAAACAACACCACATTAAAAGGATAACAGTTTTACATTAGTGTGTAAAGTCAATATGCAAAGTAAGAACAAATCTATCAATGAAATTGTGAAGAAGTGTAAAGAAACTGCTAGTTTTGCTGCTGTACTTCAGACAGCAAAAGCTACTATCACAGTGCATAAGTGCTCAAGTACGTAAGTGAAGATGGAAAAGGCATTAAATTTGTGGGTGGAATATATAAACAGAAACATGTTTGATTGATGGCATTTAGGTTTGGTACTGTCCGCAGTTTCAAGCATATACTGGGTGTCTTGGAACGTATCCCCTACTATTAGAGGGACTACTTCACTATACATCACCTCTAAAATTAAAGCAGTGTGGTACAGGCTAAAAAAATAAACAAACACACCATAGGAATAGAATAGAAAGTACAGAAATGAACCCTAGCACATACAGAAATGTGAATAAAATGGCATCGTAAACCATAGGGTAAAGATAGACATTTTAATAAATAGTGCTAGAACAACTAGCCATGTAGATAAAATTTGACCCATATTTAACATCCCATACAAGAAAACAAAAACCCCATATTGAGTTGTCAGTTGAATATGAGCGCAGGTGTTGTTAAGTAAGAGGTGGTTGAAATTTAAAGCTATTAGATGAAATGAAATCATCTAGGGAGAGGCTGTAGGTATAGGAGACCCCAGATGGTGGAGCCCTGGAGTATTCAAATGTATAGTTGGTCGGAAGAGAAGGAAGAAAATGGGATTAAGAAAGAGTAGCCAGTTGATGAGCACGTTATGTACATCTCGTGTTCTTTTCCCATCCTAAGAAACGAAGTGAGTCCTGTAAAATCATAAAGACATAAAAAGCTGCTATTATAACAAAGCAACCTATTGATAAATTAATTGTTCAGGCCAGATAGCTCATTGTCATTTTGTATCATTTAAATAAACAACCATTATCATTCTAGATTGAATTAATGATTTCAAAATTTAATTAAAGTAAATTACTTTGTACAATATCTAAATCATGGCTCCCACAAAGAGATGCACCAACTCTTCACTCATTTTCTTCTACATACATTGTTCTCTGTGAATAACTAAGTACCTTTTGGAACCATTTAGGTAATATCATCATCTTCTCCCTGCTGTACACAATCATGAAAATGTAATTTTTCAAAGTACAAAATTTATGTCTTGTAGATAACAAATCCCCAAAGAACATGCCTTTAAATAACACATTTTAATTATAAAATATCCCTTTTCCAAAACCATTGAAATCAGATATTGAATGAAGAATGTAAACTCCCTGACCAGTGTTTAATCTATTGTCTCATACTTGGTGGCCCATGTTAAAATGCAGTGACAATAAATAGAGCCTGCTGTGTTTGGCACACTATTTAGAGTAGCTAAGAAGAGTAAAGGAACATTACTGTTTTTAATCATTCACTTGAAATGATTGATCAGCAGTGTTACTGGAGTGCTAGTCATTTAAATATAAAAGCACTTTGAAGTTTTTAAATTTAGAAAGAAATAATTGAATCAACAGCCATGTTAATCATTATGGCTACCTTAGTGTCAAGACAGGCAATGTGTAACTTTGAAAAAAAAGTAGTATGAAGTAAGAAGAAATCTCAGCAAGTTCATATGATTTGTTTCCTGAAACGTTAAGTGGAAACCAAACTTGAGTCACTCTGACACAGACTGAGTCTATCAAATAAAAGAAAGAAAGCTGACTGATTTCTAAATCTGAAGACACTCATCATTTGTACTTGTCCTTTAAGAAAGCAATTCATCACTTCAGAAGTGTCTTTACATTTATCAGCTGATAATGTTTATAATAACCAAACGTATGTATACTGAGAGGCTGGGATACTTTTATATCCAATATCTTCTTGCTATGTTTAGAATGGAAGGTAAGATTAGGGACGGCGTATATTCCATCTGATGGTCAAAGAATTAGAGAAAGACTGGGAAAATCAGGGACAAAAGTTTTGGTCATTTTTAAAAGACACTTAAGAAAGCTATGGATGAAACCAGTGTTTTTTTCTGTAATTTTTAAGTGAAGATTCATGAGTTTCTCTAAACATTATTTGTAGAGATTAAAATATATTTGTTTCGATGTAGATAATATTCTGAACACTTCAGAAGTCCTATCTCTATTTTCTGCATAATTTCCCTTCATTTTTGTGTCTGTCTTGCTTGCATATTCTACCTATTAATGTCTATGAAGAAAAGAATCTGTTGAATGCACTGTTGTTTATCTTGGGACTATTGCTGAGGGTAAATGCCTTTTAAAAGAGGTGCTGGAATAATTTTTACCCTAAATGAATATAACTCTTCAAATTCAGATTAGAGAAACACCAGAATACACAATGGTAAACCCAAAACCAGATTATAATTTTGATGGCATATTCATATAGTAAAATTAATCATAGCATAGATTGTTTATTTTTACAGAATATCAGGTTATAAAAATGGGAATATAATTTAGAAGGCAGATTTTGGAACAGCAGGAGTTCCAAAAATGTCTCAAAACATGGATAATGTCAAAATGTTTTACAGACCTCATGTAAAAATAGCTTTATTAATAGACAATCCAGTTACAGTAAAGCAGCACTGAAAACTTCAACATTGTTATGAGTTTGTATGGAATTAACCCAACTTATGCTTGAAAAATAGTAAAGAAATTCCATGTGAACTATATTGATTTTTTCTAGTGAAAATGTCTGATGCATAGAAAATGTGAGCGCTTCTTAACAACTTTACAATGGTCAAGCTCCTCCTAACAATTCACCCTAACTCCCATCCCAAATATCCACCTGTACACCCACATGTTTATGGCTCTTCAGGCAAAATGCTATATTAGAAGCTATGTACATGAACACAAGGTGTGGTTATAACACGTGGTAAATAAATTACTGATGAAAGAACAAAATATTGGGAGTCAGAACTAATGTAGGTAGTCCTTTTTTTATGAGGATATTGTTTTCTTAAAGTGCATTTATAAAATACTTTAGAACTTGAAAATTTTCTTCTTATGGAAACACCGATGCTTGGGTTGTCACAGAGGCAATTTCTCTTACATACCTCCAGGACAATTTGTTTATAACATTTCACTTGAGAGGTCAGCAAGGCACTTTGCCCCCTGAATGCCGATGCTTGGGTTGTCACAGAGGCAATTTCTCTTACATACCTCCAGGACAATTTGTTTATAGCATTTCACTTGAGAGGTCAGCAATGCACTTTGCCCCCTGAATAAGAATAACTAATTATCTGTTTTGGTAGCTGTGTAGAGTAGAATGTAAAGGATTTATATATATTTCTGTGCCTGCTAATTTGTTTCCTTAACATTTTGATAAAATTAGGCATGTTTCGGGCCGAGCCCGTGGCGCACTTGGGAGAGTGAGGCGCTGGGAGCTCAGCAGCGCCCCCGCCGTGGGTTCAGATCCTATATAGGGATGGCCGGTGCGGCCAGTCTCAAAAAAAAAGGACAAAAAAAAAAAAACGAGGCAAGTTTCTATTCACTTTTTGGGGTTTTATACTTCACCTGCCTAAAAGTGGGTGGAAGAGGTCGTATGTTTGCATCACAAACTACTTGTCTTTTAAAGAGTCCTTAATTGTTTTGTTCCTGCAGCTGGTCCAGTTTAAATGGCTTGACCAAGTGTATATTAAAGAATGTTTGTATTGAATAAAGCATGTACCTTGAGAGATGAAAGACCATAGCACTATAAATTTAAATCTTTTAGTTTTCCAGATTTACGATAGGTAATCATGGTGAAATCTTTCCTCTGGCGCTGGTCCAGTTTAAATGGCTTGACCAAGTGTATATTAAAGAATGTTTGTATTGAATAAAGCGTGTACCTTGAGAGATGAAAGACCATAGCACTATAAATTTAAATCTTTTAGTTTTCCAGATTTACGATAGGTAATCATGGTGAAATCTTTCCTCTGGTGCATTTTAATTCTGATTGGAAGGGTTCATTGTCCATAGAATTTTACACTTGGCCTTTGTCCTGAGTTTTCCAGCTAGGTATCTCATTAATATTAATTTTCCTGACAGCTTTCATGATGTGGACACATTAATACTAGGAACTGGACTGTGATCACTGATATAAACTACTGGACTGCTGTCAGAGAGCAGTGACTTCAGATCACTTACAGAGGATTTAATGTAAGTGAAGAATATTAATCTCATCAAGAATTTAGCTTGTGTATGAAATAAGGAATATATTTATTACTTCCTAGTAAAAAATGATTTGGGGAGAACATACTTTCATGATTCTCATTGAATACTGGGCATCAAAACGTGGGAATTTTCCCATAATTTCTATTGATGCGTGTGATCCCAGGCAAATAATTTTCTTGATTTTTCATTTAATATCCCATCAGCAGCAAGGTATATCACAATTATTTAAAATGAATGTAAACCTCAATAAAACATGTCACTTTTGAGTATGAAGCTTAATGATGCATTTTCTTTCAAAGATATGATGAAACATCATTGTATTCTTAAATCAAAAATAGATATTTCTAAATATTCTATGTACATAAAAATGTAGTAATACAAGAAATAGCTTTTAATTCCCATTTTGTAAGTGTTCTTTATTGTTCAATGACTTTTAAATGTATGTGAATGTATTATTAGGTTTCTAGTGATGAAAACCCTGAGGTTAGGCTTACTCATTCTGGATCTATTTCCACTAGATGGGCCCAGTTTTCTCTGACCATGGAAAACAGCAGGGAGAAAGGTACAAGACTCCTATCATTACTAGAATCCCCAGCCCACTCATACATGCCACTAGCTCTTTCTTTCACTTGAAGTTCCCTCTGATAGACATGGTGACGCTAGGGGAGGTGAAGCAATGCAGACTTGAAGCAACTGTTTTATTGTCACAAAGAACAATTAAACTAGTAGGATAAAAAGCAGTTTCTATCAGTTATCAATTTTACTTATAACCTAAGGTTTTTTTATAAGTTCAACTTCTGTCTGCTGCGAAAATTCTTATTCAGATCTTTTTCTCAGATGAAGCTACCAAGATGATGTGTTATAGCTTCACCTCTGGTCACTCTTCACTTATACAAGGATTTTTCACATTAGAATTTTATTGACAGGAGGGGAGAGCCACAATGTTCAGATAATCAGGTTTGGCTGTGCAAAGTGTGTGATTGCCAAAACATTGCTGCCTCTGTTGGTGAGGCACTGTGTCCTTGGTTTATCCAACTCGGAGGTGAACATATGCAGAAGCATTTCAGTAGCCATTTCTTCTCTTATGTTTAGGAATATCTTCTTCACCAAGAGGATCTCTATGACTAGACTTAACAATCATGGCTTTCTTTTTGACTAGGCCATATTCACCCCAATTTTTAGACTAGTACATGTATTTTCATTATTTCAATATAAAAGTAAAAGTAATTTCAATCTCATTAAACTTAGAAAGACCTTAGACCAAATGCAATAATTATTGTAATTCTTATAAATCAAAATTATATTTTATTTTTCTAAAAAGCACTATTCTTATAGTAAGCAGTAAAATACATTACAAGTACAGAGATCACTTCTTTATTCCATAAATTCCAACACTTACTTTCCAGGGAAATAATGTTATCATTTATCTGATCTAGACTAACACCAGAATGGAGAATGGAAAATAACCAGTTGCAGATTCCTTGCCCTAGCTCTGCTTAAGAGGTATCATATTGTTGAATTTCCGCTTTCTTATGATTTCTAAGAAAGGAAATAACAGTATAATTCACCCAGCTTACACACATACACAGAGACACACAGAAAATTCAATATTTAAACTTATAAGAATTATTCTAAAAATTATCTCCTATTTACTGAATGAATATAAAGTAAAATCAGTACCTCTATTCATACATTTTTTATTTTGCTTGTCACATTAAAACTCATCAGCAGGACTTGCTAAATATATTTTATAAATTAAAAAGATATTTTATATTTCAAATTTTAAGTGAAACAGTGTGTTAATAACATTAACAATAGTAATAATGATAATTGGTATTTTGTATTATTTGCAAAAATACAAATTGTGGTGAAAATAATAGTTAAAACATGTTTGCAGAGCTCATTATTTGTGATAGTTTGCTCAGCATTTTTAAAGTTGCTGAATTAGGAAAATGGATCAATTACTACTCAGCTTAGAGTCACAAAAGGATAAATGTTAAATTGTCACCTTATAATAGCGAAAGTAGGATATGTTTATTTTGATGATTATTGTCATTTTCTGACTGAGCATACAGTGGAAGGACATCAACAACCTTTTTCAGTCAGAAAGGTATCAACACCCTTTAAGCTTTCCTAACAGGGAGACTCATACATACTCAAGCCAGCATACCTTCTACTATTTTGCCCATGACAAAACTGAGAAAAAAGTGAATCTAAGGCAATCGTGAAAGGGATGGAGATCAGCCCCTTCCCTATGCTGCAGCTCCTTTGTCGGCAGGAACTGTAATCACTGGTAGGATAAGACAGGACTCTCAGGGCTCAGTAGTAGATGTTATAAAGAATAACATAATTGGCCGGCTGCACCTTTCATAGTAGAGAAAGAATGTTTTTGGTGTCCTTCTATACTTTCTAAGGATTTTCTGCCTAAGGCAAAACTACAGTTGTACTATTATATATGTCAAAACTAAAAGTGTATGTGTAGGAGGGTGGCCTGGGAGGAGGAAAAAAAGTCACCCTCAGCATGGAAAGGACCTGGACGGATTTGTGAGGCCTGCTTCTCCTTCACGCTCCTCCGGGTTTTAAAAAGTAAAAGGATATTGTCCTTTGACAAGTGACAAGCCTAGTTGTAGGTAAGATACAGAAGGGAAGCAAAAAGATTTTTTTTCCATTTTCCACGTAAGAAGGTCTTTTGTAGTGTCTTAAACTTATGGTGAGAACTGAGTTAAAATGTATTGAGTAGTAGCTTCTGAGAGTTGTTGTAGGGATAAGACAAGGATAAAAAGATCATGATGTTAAAAATAACTTGGAAATATATTCACATTGTGTACACACACATTGCACACACACATACAAGTATATTAGAGAAATTTAATTAAAATTGAAATATATATTTAAATTAAAATTATTTGGGACAAAAATAAGTTTGACAGAATTTACTTCCTATCTGTCTAATTTGTGAGCTGCCCAAACTGCAGATCACAGTAAATACACAGGGCATGACAGTGATTTAGTTCCTCTGGGGTTTGTCCACTACTTCATACCAGTGAAATCTGAAGGCTGAGATGGTAACACATCCAGAGAAATATCTTTGAGCCACGTTTAACCGCGTTTTCCCTTGCTAATGGTTTCCTATTGCAACCAGAGCAAAATCAGCCCAGAAGGTCCTACATGGTCTTGTTCTTGCTCCAGTTGCCCTTTGCATCTCTGTCCTCGCCACACTTTCCTACCCGTGTTCTCTCTTGGGTTCTCTTATCCAGCCACATTGGCTTTCTTTCTGTTCTTCAAAGGACCAA
Source organism: Galeopterus variegatus (assembly GCF_000696425.1). NCBI lineage: Eukaryota > Metazoa > Chordata > Mammalia > Dermoptera > Cynocephalidae > Galeopterus > Galeopterus variegatus. Next base: position 31,020 of record NW_007733555.1, read on the forward strand.
GGTCTTTCTCTCCTCTGCCTGGACGTTGTTCTTCAGATCCAGGCTTGGCTGCCTCCCTGTCTGTCATTTCTCAGCTTCAGTAGCATTTCTTACAGGAAAGCTTCCTGCCTGCCTTATCTAAAATTCAGCCAAACCCACCCATTCTCTAAATATAAACTTGCTTTATTTCCTAAATAGCACTCGTCCTTCTTTGAGAGCTTCTTTTCTTATTTAGTCATTAATTGTCTGATTTCCTGCACTTTCAGCTCCACATGTGAGGTCCACGAGGGAGAGACTTTGCCTATCTTCTTTACTCCAGGGGTGTCACAGAGTGAGTCCTCAAAGAATGATGAAGCAGAAATTTGATCAGGTACAAATCTGATATTTGGTAGAACATTTAGGCCCTAATCAGGAGTTCTTATTTTTGAATAAAGAAAGTCATAGAAGTAAAATTGCTAAATGTAACAGAATAATGGAATGACTTTATTAAACTGTGGGATGTGTGTGATTTTCCATAAATCTTTTCAAAAAAGATGGGATATTTCAACATATTTCAAAGTAGCCTGCAAATTATCCCCTGCTATTTAACATCACACAAAGCTGTAGCTATTATAAATTTATATACACATATTGTAGAATTATTTTAAGTTTTTTTCCTATTTATCACATTCAAAGTGTGCAACAAAATAAATGACTGATCTAATAATTTTTTTATGGCAGAAAACAATAGGACAACATCATGCATATATATATGTGAGGGTACTTCAAAAAGTTCATGGAAAAATTTATATTATCTTTTGATTGTATTTTTCCATGGACTTTTTGAAGTACCCTCATATACATGTATTCACCATATACATAAAATATATATTCAACTGAGTAAATGTAATCAGCATTGCCAGATGCAGTTTTAACATTTGCTTGATTTATTTCCATGTCAGACTGTGATTATCCATCTGTTCTAGGCATGAAAGATAAATTAATAGCAGTGACTTTCAACCTTAGTCCTCTTTCATTTGGTCTAATTACAATAGATTTCATTCTTGTCCTTAGAACAACAGTCTGCCTGCAACACACACTTCTCCCTTGCATATAATCTGATCTCCTTGGTGACTTCAATAATGCAGAGCTGATCACATCTGTCCCTTCAGTAATATAATTTGATCATAACATATTGTACACAAATACCGAGAGTCAACTCTGTACTCCACAAATATATATAATCAATTATGTTTTGGTAATAATAAAAAGAAAGAAAGAATAATTCCCATCATGGTGCAAAATCTCTGCAAGTCTTGAACCTCTCTTCCCCACAAGTCCTACATCAAACCGCAAATATATATAATCAATTATGTTTTGGTAATAATAAAAAGAAAGAAAGAATAATTCCCATCGTGGTGCAAAATCTCTGCAAGTCTTGAACCTCTCTTCCCCACAAGTCCTACATCAAACCATATCATCCCAGCTACTCTTCTCTCCCTTATCTCTATGTACCTGGACATATTATTTATTCTGCCTGAAACATTCTACCAAGTCTCGCCTCTCCTAGAGTTGTATTACTAATTTCTAGTCTCCATTCAAACCTCAGCTTTGTCATCGGGTTTTGGGGTTTTTTGTTTGTTTGTTTGAGCAACCTTCTCTGAGCCATGTAAGGACTCCCTCTACTAGCCTTTGAATCTCTCCATGAAAGCACGTATTACATTGTTTTATAATTGTCAGTTTATTTGTCTGTTGGCATCATTGGACTTTGAAATTCTTGAGTAAAAAGGAGTTTGCCTTATATTTTATTTTCTTAGGATAGTACTTGAAACATGATAGATACTCATTAATATAGTTTTGAATAAATTAGTAAATATGGCACAAAGGAGATAAATGAATGACATATATAGAATTCAATATGTTGGCCTTTAAGCTCCATAAAGGTAGATGCCAGTTTATCTGGTTATCTGTAGCCCTGGGTTCTCACACATCTGGCACACGAATGGAGTTTAATAAACACACGTTAAGTAAACAGGCAAACTAATTTAATATTAGATAATACACTGATGTAATTATGCAGTTCAAGTGACTCTCAGTATGGAAAGTGTATCCATTAAGATAGCAAAGTGGATAAAAATATAAACTCTGGATTTAGGGCTAATTACTTTATATGTCTGTAAAACTTAATTGCATTTTCTAAAAATTGCAGAATTTTTTGAAGACTAAAAAAAAGTTGTTAATATAAAGTTGTAAATACACAGTTGTTAATATAAAGTTTTCAGCATATATCTTAGCACTTACGTGATCAACTAATGTAAGGTATTATCAATGTTATTTCTACTGCCTTTCTTTCTCTTTCTTATTCTTCTACCTACACAGCTAGATAAGAGAGAAACACAAATGACAAGGATAAAGAAAAAACAATGGGTATTTTTAATGACAAAACAATACTTTCTTAACATCTCAGTTATTAAAGCACGACCCCTGAACACTGAATGTGTAGTGACTTCACAAAGCCAAAAACAGTGAAAAATTCTCAAAACTACACCACTGTAGTTTTTAAGTATAAACAAATTATATATTGGAATGAGTATATTTGTAGTGCATCTTTTCAAGTGGAGTAGCACTAATTTTAGCCAAATACATATTTTAATAAAATTAAATAGGAAAAAATCAGTGACAATAGTAAATATTGAGAATATGAATTCATATACCCAGATGAATATGAATTCCCAGGCCACCCATATATCAGCAAAGGAATTCAAGAATTCTGAAGTAATTTGTATATTGCCTCCAGCTTCAAATTCATGACATTAATTTTCTAATTAAACATGTTTGTCTCACTGCATTTTTGTGTTGCTACAATCTGATTTGGCACTAAACCAGCTCAAATTGTTTTATGTTTTCAGCCTTTTGATTCATTGATATGCATTATATAATGTGTTCCTTTCTTTCCAGCGCTACCAGATAGGAAAGCTTTCATTTGTATTCCATACAGTTTGGGCAGCAATCTGAATTTTCTGTCAACATTTCATGATAATATGTTCACAAGACTCATTCTCCAGAATGCCAGAGATATTTATAAACTTGACTGGCAAGAAGGACTGATGTAACTTTGCTGGTGTTCCAACAACTGTTTGTAGTATTTACAAATGAGTTGTCTCCTAGGCAACACACCACCCCAGAAGCTCATTATTTGTTGTGTTCACAGAGTAATGATAACAAATAACCCATAAATAAAGAAAGGTTAACACAAGCTTTGCTGCAATCATGTAGATTAAACGACAGTATTTTGAGACACCTAAACCTGAATTGCTAGAACAGATTTTGTGTGAACACATCACACGCCCCAAAATACTAACTTATTTATCTTAAAAGAAGCAAATTTTAGACAAGATAACAACATGAGGAAAGGTACTTTGACCTCTTCTTATTTTCTACTGACATATGAATTTTCTGGGCTGCAGTTTTCTTTCCCAGCTACACCAAACAGAAAGCTGGAACTTTCTATCTACTATTTATTCTTCCCTTACTTTGTCTTCTGTTTTCTCTGACACCCTTGGCTCTCTACTAGGGCCTTTAAATGATGGCTGTTACTTAGAAGAATGTTTCTTTTTTTATTAGGCTATTTTCAATGATTTTTTAAAGAACAAATTTTCCTTGTTCTTTCTTTTGTACTGATATCAGGGAAGTCTAAGAAACAATGCTGGTGAAAGATATAACCTCTGGTTCTAAATATATGAAAACAGTGTTTCTACCAAAAAACAGTGTTTCTACCAAGAAGGTGAAAGATATAACCTCTGGTTCTAAATATATGAAAACAGTGTTTCTACCAAGAAAAAAAAATGAAAGAAAGAAAGAAAGAAAGAAAGAAAGAAAGAAAGAAAGAAAGAAAGAAAGAAAGAAAGAAAGAAAGAGAAAGAAAGAAAGAAAAATACACAGAATATATAAAATGCCAAGATTAATATAGCCTACATTATGGTAAAATAAATATCATATTTGACACAACAGAAAATGAAATAGGTAAACAGAAAAAAAAGTTTAAGTAGGTAGAATCTGTGGGAAAAGATATAATATATAAGGACAAATCTTGTATTTTAAAACTTAGAATCAAACAAAGTGGTTAGAGATATGACAAGACAAAATTTTCCTTATCTTAAAAAATCATATCTGAAATCGGTACAGAACGTTATAAGTAAATTTTATAAAAATAGGCCCATGCCTATATGCATATTTAACTTTCAAGAACAAATAATCTAATAATCCTACAAGCATACAAAAAAAAAAAAAAAAAAAAAAAAAAAAACAAGCAAAGATCCCACACAAAACAGCTTACCTATAAAGGAATGAAAGTGAAGCTTGTTGAAGACGACTTTATGATGTTAAATATCCCAAGAAAATGGAATAACCTATAATATTTAGAAAGCTTGAGTTGATGTGGAAGTCATGATATAGTTATATATTTTCAGAAACTCAGGTATTCAGAAAACTAATTGTAAATCTTTTCTGAATAAAATTTTTGATTCTTTTTGTGTTATTAGAATCCTGAAAAGATGAACCAATGTAGAAAACTCAAAATTGGGAAGTAATGACTAAAAAAGACTAGACACAAGTAACGAAACATATAAAATATAGAAATAAGAATAAATAGAGTTCTAGCTTATATAAATTATATTCTTTAAAATGTGGTGTATGTGTGTGTGTGTGTGTGTGTGTGTGAGTGTGCTAAACCTGTGGGAAGTAATGACTAAAAAAGACTAGACACAAGTAACGAAACATATAAAATATAGAAATAAAAATAAATAGAGTTCTAGCTTATATAAATTATATTCTTTAAAATGTGGTGTGTGTGTGTGTGTGTGTGTGTGAGTGTGCTAAACCTATGGGGCTCTGTCTGTTGAACTGGTCCCCACTTCCTCAGTAGCCTCTTTGTATCATAATTGAGCCTAGAGTAATTCTTCTTTCATTTTTCTAAGTTGCTACCATCAATGTCCTGTTTTCCACAAATTTGTTAAAAATTTTTTTCCATTAGTGCAACACCTTCTCATTTTCTTCACTGCAACAGACTAATTTCGTCTTGGGTTTGTTCACTTTTGTTCTAGAAGGATTTTGAGATAGATGGAAGCAATCCTATTTGTAAATTTGTAGCTATTAAAAACAAACTAAGTTCCTATTCCTTATTTCCTAAAGCACATTCCTTTCTTTATGTGTCTGAATTTACAGTTCATTGAAACAAATGAAACAGATATATAGGTAAGGGATTTAATTTTTTAATAGAAATCTAAAATTAAATTGAGGACATCATTGAATAATGCATTTTTCTTTTTGTTTTTGTAACTTACCAATTATTTTATAAGGATGAATTGATATCAACACATTTACAGTAATTATTAGAGTTTACTGTCTAGTTATGAATGTCACATCAATAGAAATTCTGTTTTAAAAAATATTTTAGTTATGCCTAAGAAATATTTGAAATTAAATTGTTTCTAAGTCAATGAAAAGGTTGATTTCATAGTTTGCAGTCCTGTCTGCAATACAGTTATTTGACTATGCTACTTTTACCTTAGAAAATATCTTTAGACCTGAATATTCAAACAGGATATTTTATGGGAAAGACCATGATATTGGGATTCAGAGCTCTTGGGTTTAATCATAGTTCTCCAATCTCTGGGTGGCTTGGGCATGTCTATTAGCCTCACCAAGCTATAGTTTTCTAGTTTGTAAAAGTAAGAACCTAAAGAAAATTATTTGTTGAGTTATTTTCTGGTGTACAACTTTAGGGAAGTAGTTTGGGAAGTAGCATGTTTTTGAATAGAATTTTGAACAATTTTACTGTGGCTTAATCAGCATTGTACTGGTTTTGTGACTATCTGTGTTTGTCAAGAAAATTCTGTAAGCAAAGGAAAGCCCCCTAGGGAAACAAACATTAATTTAAAATTGAAACCATAAGGAGGAGACAATAAAATATTAATAAATAATCTAAAACAATGGACTGTCTAGAATTAAAGAATACTTTCTAGCTATGCCTCCGGAGATGTTTAGCAAAGACAGGAGATATTACCAGGGGAAAGAAAATTCTATTATATTTCATGTTCTTAATTATTTCATTCTGTTTTTAATATGTATGTATGCATTTCAGGATGCCATGAATTTCAAAATTAAAATGTTATATACATAGAAATAATAACCTGAAGATATTTTAGCAGGATAATACTATGAATTTTTGCATTCATTTTTAAGGAAGTAAAAAAAAATTCACCTGCTCATGTCCCAGGGCTGAGTTTTCACTCCTAGAGCATACCAAGGGTGATCTTTCTTCTTGAAGATAACTATAGGTAAGTGAAACCCTTGTACCTTGGCGCCTGAATCCTGGGTCCAAGAATATGAAGTCTTCATGGGGTAAAGGCTGACATTTCAAATCTACTTCAACTAACTGAGGCATGACTATACTTTTAGGTACAATTTTTCTTTTTCTCTTGGGAAAAACCGTGTTTGGGTTTTTTAGAGATGAAAATTTAAGTTTGGGAAATCTGGATTCTAGATGTGAAATACCTGTGTGGGATATGGTCATAGAGTTAATAATTTATAAGCAGAATTGTATCCTTTGTGTGTGCTTCTTAAGAAAAGAATGCCATTTTCCCCTTAAGAAGAGCATGAAGATTTTTCTGTGCCTAGAAAAAAGAAAAACATTTCTTGTTCTTAAGGAGTTGTAGAAGGTTGAGGTCCAAAAAGTTGCAAACATGATATAAGAAGCTGAAGACCAGCAACTCAAGGATCCTGTGATGGTTAATTTTATAATGTGCACATAACTGGGTTACAGGGTGCACAGTTTTGATTAAACATCATTCTGGGTGTGTCTGTGAGAGCTTTTCTGGTTGAGATAAACATTTGAGTTAGTAGATTGAGTAGATTGCCCTACCCAATGGGGGTGGGCTTATGAAATTCGTTGAAGGCCTGAATAGACCAAATGGATGAACAGGAGCTAACTCCTTCTCTCTGCCTGATGATCTCGAGCTGGGGCATTTTCTCCTGCCTTCAGACTCAGACAGGAAACTTGCACAATTGGTTCTCCTGGTTCTCAGGAATTTGGACTACAGATATTGGGACTACTCAGCCATGTAATCACAAGAGCCAATAAAATGATGTTCTTTTTTCTCTCTCTCTTTCACACACACACACACACACACACACACACACACACACACACACACGGGGTGACTTCAAAAAATTTATTGAAAGAGTCACATTATCTTTTAATTTCCGTTTTCCGCAAATTTTTTGAAAAACCCTTGTATATTTCTTTGCACAGGAGTCCTGCTCTTGGACCTCAGGTGATAAAATTGGGAAGAGACCCATTCTTCTATAGTTGCACAAAACCTACCACCACCCTGTCATTTATGCTATTGGGAGTCTTAGGGGAATTGAGAGCCTTCCCTCTTAGTGTTCAAGTAGGCATTCTCATAGAGGACAAAAGAGAAAGCATCAGAGACATGATATCTTAATGCGGAGGCCTAGTTAGATGAATTTAAGCAAATTTATTACAGAATGCAACCTTAGGAATTTTTAGTAATAATTGGAAGCCACTTAGGAGGGTATCCAAGTCTCTGTGTAGTTTAGGTAATTTTTTCATAATTTGAGTATAAATGTAAATAGGACTTAAGTGTACCATTTTTAGACATATCAGTTACACATGTTCTTCTTGAACATGAGCAACTGACTGCCTATCCCCTTTCATCCAGACAAATCCTTGTATCCTTCAGCCCATTCTCTGTCAATGAAGCAGTCATCCAAAATGCTGCAAATGGTTTTAACCACATTGTGAAAAACGAACAGTCTTCATTTTAGTTTAAGTTTTATTGAGCAGCTAAGTGAAGGCTGCAGATTACCTTTAATTAACACAATGGAAAAGGAAAAAAAAATTGTTTTGTTTTGTTTTTTACCTATTTGAGGAGAAAGGCAAATATTTGAGAACATTGTTTTTAGCAAGATGTTTCTCTCTCACCCTACAAATATAGCAAGTTAATCCATAATGCTTCCTCATTAGTAATAAAGCAATTAAAAATAACTACAACCACATAACCACACCTCTATTTTTAGATGCCTAATTACAGAACCTCCTTGGGGTGATGGAAATGTCCGCTCATTAGAACATAGTTTTTATTATTTGAAGTGGACTACAACCAATATAAAAGGGGCCATCTTATAGTTGGCCATTTGTCATCACAGGACATATGACTAAATTATTATTCCAAGTCCTTAAATATACATTGATACTAATTCTGGGTGAAGTTTATTGCTTACAGAAACACTATGAATCATAGGAAGGGAGAGTAAATCTAATATTTAATAGGATAATCTCAAATTCATACTTTTTAAAAAAAATTAATATATACCCTCATTTTTACAAAGATCCTAAGTTCTCTTTTACCCTGACCTATATAATTTGAAACTTTCCTGGTTGTTGGGTAGTTTTTCAATTAGGCAGCTGTTTCCCCTCCCTGAAATCCTTTTAATATGTTTATCTGTTGCTTTGCCCCCCATGGACTTGTCACCCCACTTCCCCTGAGTGACAGAGCTGCAAAGGATTACTCAAAGCCCATCTCTTCTGAGCAGTGAGAAGCCCCAAAGTGGTTAACTTCCCTGGAACCCTCAAGCAAGAGGCATTCCTTCCTTGGGAAATTAACCCCAAATTGGGGTTTTCTTCCTGCATTTATTCTTAGCCCAGGAAGTTACAGCAAGAGACATAGGTGGGGTTATAGTTTAACAATATAGGCTGGTAACTTTCAGTGAAATAAGTCAGATGGCATTCCATTAAGCCAATTAAGTGATCCATTAACAAAAGCTTGATGTTAGCAAACATTCCTTCTCCCTCCACCAGCTTTTCAGTAACTTTACATATCAATCAGTAACTAGTTTGTCTTTGAACAAGCAGCCTTGTGCTGTTACAACTCTTTATCTTACAACACAGACTAAATAGCTTGGGGAAAATTTCCTGTTTTTTGTAAGGTCAATATTTGAAACTGCAAGGCTTTGGAAAACCAGGTCCAGTGAAATACATTTGCTTTATGAATCCTCTACATTTACCATTGGTGCTTAGTGGGAATGAGTAGTATTGGGGATATATAGCCCAGAAATATTTGTTTCCATCTGGCATACACATTAATGATTCTATGAGGCTCTATCATTAAACCTGAAAGGCCAGGCAGGCAATAGACCCTGAAACTTGCTTCATCCTGGCAGAAACAAATTCTCCTAACTGCTTGGTATCTAATACCAATGCCAAAAATTTTTAATTGTTTTTATATCATAACTGTTAATGGGTTATTCCAATGAAACAAACATGGTCTTACCTCTCTGTTCTCTCATGTTTGTTTGACTACTAATGTTTTCTGTGAGAAAATACTTTCAGAATAGGATCCCATCTTTCAAAAGGTACAAATACAGGACTAGCCCAAAGACCACAGGTGACAATGGTTAGAAAGAACCATTGGAAAAAACAACTTTAGAATTCTGTGTATATCACTTCTTGTTAGGCAGTCTGGTTTCGTGTTCACATTTTTTTCTAAAGAGCTGAGAGACCTTCAATATTTCCTTCCTCCACTCTGGACCTGGGTTTTCTCAAATATAAAATAAGACTTGACTTACTTGGTTCCTGAAATTTCTTCTAGTTTTGACATTTAATGACTTGATTTTAAGAACTCAGTTCTCTCTGCTGTCAGAGGAACTGCACTTTCCTTTGGTACTCATTAACATGATTTGTACTGCTACTCTCTTCATCCATTAGTTACATTTGAAGAGCAGATAAGAGCAGAGGTCTCTACTCCCTCTTAATCAAAAGGAGCCCTGCATGCTCTCAGGGGAACCAAAGGATTTTGCTTTCTTGGGGTCAGTATGAAGGAATAAATACCTATTACTCCCGACCATCTATGATAGCTAGTAGAATGGGTATCATATCAGGATTCTATCGCAAAGTGACTAATAAGGTCTACTAGAATGTACGAAAAGTGAAGGTCAGATTCCCTCAGATGTTCAGAATCTTGCCAAGCATTTGATGTAAATACGCACATGAGCCCAGGTGTTCCTTGGTTACTGTCTAATGTAATCGCGCATGTGCACCGGGGTTTTCTTTGGTTGTCTGACTCCACCCAGGTGTTCCTGAGTTATCAAACTTGAGTATAAACGATGAATGGCTCTGATCCACAGGGACCCCCGCCCCCGGAATTCCCCTGGAGGACCACAGGGAGGCTGCTACTGCTGCGGGAAGCTGTTGCTGCCAGGGCCCCTGGGATGCTCTGGGAGGCCATGCTGCTGCTGCTGCTGGATCTGCTGAAAGCTGCTGTAAGCTGCTGCTGCTGAGGAAGCTGAGGACTGAGCTTGTTGTGGAATGAACCTGTCACCTCTGTGAATGGCTCCTGGGATCTTTCACAATTACCTAGCTCATGACCTGCATGTGAGGGCTCTGTGACCCAGTCTGTACAACAGGTTTGAAGGATCTGAGCCCCAGCCTGACATAGAATATCAAGTGGGATTTTTTCCTTTTATCTTAGAATTGATGCCATGGCCCAAAGCTGAGCAAAAACCTGCTAAGTATGCAACACTCTAATGTGAAAACACCATGAGTAGGTGAGATCAACCAGTTTTCCTCAGGGTTAATTAAGAGGCTTAACTACTCAGCTGGCCTTGTTCTTGCCTCTTCCCTCAGACTAACTTAAGAAGATGACTGAGAAAGTTATAAACCTCTTAGGAAGTGCAGGGTCCACAGATGAGATCCTAAAGACAAGTGCCCCCCCAACCCCCACCACCAGAATCATTTGCAAAGTACTAAGGGTACTTTCAAAAAGTGACATTGGCATCTTGTTCTCCAGGTGGATGCTTGTTGAGTTTCGTAACCTGCTTACACACCTGGCATCTAAATAAGAGCAGAGGGTGGTGAAATTGGTTCTGAGAATATTCAGGGAGTATTATGGGTTTTATAACATTATTTCTTCTACCCTGCTGGGGCTAAGGAAGGGGGTATATATGTGAATTAAGGAGTGATATTTACCTGTAATGTAGGGATTTCTGAACAAGAAAGGATTTCTGAAGCAGTGATAGAACAGGAAGTGGTTTGGGGAAGAAAATAGTCAGTCATTCACCTTGTTTGTGGAACCTGAAGTAGGGGGTGAATAAAAACTCAGCTCTCTCCATCACTTCACATCCAAGAACAGTGGGCAGAGAGGAAGGGGCTCTGGGTAGATACTGATCTAAACAGAGGCATGCCCAACATGGTGATATATAGCAACAGCTTACCCATGTGAAGACCACCACCTAAGTGAAAGGCTAAAGGTCAACCAGAACAGACTGAACCAGAATGATGCCTTTACCAGCATGTGAGAAGTCACTGCCTTTTCCTAGCATCTCTCCCTGGACCTTTTGCCCCACACTGGAGCCTATTCATAGAAAATAGAGGGGGAAGAAGTGTCCTAAAGCCACACCAGACCCTTCATTTCAGAGAGCCATGGCTTGGAGCCCACCCACGGGTAGGGGAAAAGATCAAACTTTGAAGTGAAATGAGAATAAAGTTTTAAAAATGATTCCAAGATGGCAACGGGTCTGGAGCGGCCGTGCCAGGAGACAGCGTGATCCTGAGAAGTGTGCGCTGTGATACCAGAGTACTAATTGCATTTCCAAGAGAAACAAAAAATGAATAATTCTTTCAACAACGATCCTACAATGACAAACAAGCAACAACAGGTTCGAGGTTTTAGGGCCGACACAAAAGAAGACTCCTGAGAGCGCCCAAGGCCTGCTGCGGGTACGAGCGAGCAGCCCAGACAACAAAGGCCAAGTAAGCCAGCAGAGATGGCACAGAAACGGAGTGGAACGCGCCAGACCGGCCCAACTCTGTGAGCTCTGTGAGTCACCCCCAACCCAGCCCCACTTGTGGGGCGAAGCCCAACTGCTCCCCCCCCGCCCGCCTGGCTCCCACCTACCACCCCAGTCTAGGCACCCACAACAGAGCTGCCTCCATTTTGTCGGGGGAGGGCGGAGACGGCCGGCTTAGTGAGGTCAGGCCAGCCATCTCTGCTTGGCGTGGCTCCACACT
>NW_007733555.1:43802-44359 GCF_000696425.1 Galeopterus variegatus
AACCCCTAACTGATTTCTGGTGGGGAGAGGGGAGCCCGGAGAAATCTAGTGAGCTCTCCTGAAGGGCCGACCTGTGCTGGGGGGAGTCAAAGAGGAATTGTGTGCTGAGGGACCCTCCCCCGAGGAGTTCACTCCCAGCAGTCGGAGAGACTGGACACCTGCTGGGCAGGGTGGGGCAGGGCACAACTTTGATGACTCAAGTGAAAGACAAGGTTTGTAGAAGACACGCCTCACCCCTGTCCTGAGCACACAGAGTGGGGAGGGGCCTGGCAAAAGGAGGCGGAGCCTCAGAAATAAATAAAGAAAGAAAGAACAATTACACACCCTGCGGGAAACCTTTGCAAGGCTCAATAGCCCCATCTAGTGTACACAGAGTGTGAAAATGCCCCAATAGCGAGGTGCAGAACACACACACCTTACGAGACTTGAATCAGAGGTCCAAGATTCGAGTGAAAATCCCTGTCAAAATGAACAAATATGCAAAAAGAGATAACCAAAATGCAAAAAAACAAGAAAATACACCAACAAAAGTTAATAAATCTCAAACTCTAGATCCT